>NC_090449.1:364384698-364563484 GCF_031143425.1 Pleurodeles waltl | reverse complement strand
GTGGAGGGTATCCGCACTTATTTTTCCGGTCTTATTTTTTATCATTAGATCTTCTTCATGAGCAAGTGATTAATAACAAGGAAACGAAGGTCAGGAAAATATAGGAAAGTAAGACAAAAAGGAGAAAGCGGCAATAAAAAAGAGCCCACAGTAGCCAGAAAGGCACAAAAAGGGTATTGTGGTGGACTAGGACGCATGCAGGTGGAATGAATTCTTTGCAGCCATTGCAGCATTTAGCATTTAGTAAATAACTATGGTGACCCCATGGTGCGGAATATCTTTTGCTTTCCTTTTTTTTTAACCAATTAAGCACTTTCTCAGGGTGGTTCCGTTAGTCCATAGCCCAATGGGCATTTAGTAGAGTTGACTGCCAACTCAACAACACAGTTAACAGTAAACTGTGCTATCAACCTTGTGAGGTGCGATACTGTTGTGCCAACTTAGCTAGTCTTCACAAAAACTCTTTTGAACTATCTACCTCTATCTGGCAGAAATGTTAAATCTGAGATTAAAGCAGAGGAAGTTTGTTTCCGTGTCTGATTCAATATCCTAAATCCAATTAGTAATTTGAGACAGTGGTTGGAGGTGGGGGTCTACCAGCACATGGTATTAGGGACCAACAATTAATTTTCCTCATCAAATCTTCACCCCGAGCGATAGAGGGAAAACACGAAAGGGGGAAAAGAGAAAGACAAAATATCACTGAAAAAGAAAGTAAGTAAGGATTAAAAAGAATTTAAAATAATGATCTAAAGGGGCAGGGTGTGTTTATTGGTGAATAAAAGAAGCTTGAAGCGGGATCAAAACTAGGCTGACTTGGTTTTGGCACCCCTGGCGTTCAACATCACGGTCAGGGGCTACTGGGAAAAACTGTGAGCACTGACACCAATTCTTTCTGACAAAAACAGATGTCTTGTCAATGATCCATCTGATCATGAAAATAAGGAATAACTTTGAGATTTGTTTCCCACAATCTCATTTGCGAATAAGAATCCTAGAAAGTGGAAGCGTGGCTTGTAAATATAATTTGCAATTATTGTTCACTTTAAGAGCAAATCCGTGTGCTGACTGGAATCGCTAATTTTGACACTTTTCACCAACATATTATCCAGGCTAGTTGTGCATTGCTCTGTACAAGTCTTATTAAATAAACACTACATTAAAGCCTGAATAGTAGACAAACATGGACGTGGATGCTGCTGCTTAAAAGGGCGGGAGCATCAATTTAACTGAAATGTCAGAAATTAGACAGTAATAGGCAGCGATGCAATTCGCATGTAATCAGAAGGAAGGGACAAGCTTTTTAAGTGGTGTTACATATGTGAAAAGGATAAATGCCAATTTGCTGACATTCGAGTCCAACTGTATGTGCATTAACATAACTGATTCGTTTAACAGAACTCATTGCGGTGTGTAAATAATGCATTAGCAAAATATGCAAAGCTGGCTCTTTGGTATTTGATTACCCTGGGACGAGTACCCAAGAAAGAGTGCCACTTGGAAAGCAGGAGCCAAGCTGTGTCCTGCTGCAGTGGCATTCTGTTATCCTGCTGTACCGTGGCCAACATGGCGCGTCTCTGCCATTAACCTTTGCAGCATAATGAAAGAGACGGGAGTAATTCCTGCTTTGGAGTGATTACAGTGCAAATGGGTCCAGAGAGGCTCTTATGTTGCATGCCTTTAGATGAGCGTTCGCTCGTTTTACATAGTAACCTGGTTTTTCCAGGTCATTTATTCAACAATGGCAGGTTGGTGGAAAACTCAGGCATGTTATCATTCTTTAAGAATACGACTGACTGATGAGAACCTGAAAATGCTTCAGACATTCCAAAACCACCTCGCTGTGTACAATATTATTGGATCTAAAAAGGGGGAACAAAGGGCCTGATTTAGAGTTTGGCGGATGGGTTACTCTGTCACAAAGCGCTGTTGGACATAATGCACTTTTAATACGATGGACGGGATATCCGTCAAATTTGTTACTCAGTTACCCATCCACCGAACTCTAATCAGGCCCAAAATAGGCACGTACATCTTTCCAGAACACTAGTCAAACTAAAACCTGTCTAAAAGTTTTCCAATACTCATGAAGCATGTTCGCATGTATGCTTCAAACGAATTTGGCCCTGCCAGATACGACCAGTCAGATTACTCATCTTCAACAAAAGGGGCCTTCTGAAAAAACATAATTAAAAATGAGTGGGGAACAGGCCAAATAGTGAGATCATAATGTAGAATGCCTTTCTGGCCAAACTTTCATTTTTAAAAGGTTGTCTGATTTTTTTATCTGTTACTGTCATCTTTAGGGGAAGTCATCCTGCAAAACCCGTTGTGAACTGTAGACTTTTGTCTGCACTGTAGTACCAAAATGTGCTGTGGGCACCAGATCACTCACATTCCATTGATCTTTGTGCTTATTTAACTGCCAATAGATCCCTGATGTAGAGGAGAGAGCCTGTTAGTGGCAGGCAACTGCAGTCAATTTACTTATGTACAATATCAGGTAAAATGCTAGAGTTTAGTGAATGTTAAGCATGCATACACTGTCCAATAACCATTTGTGTACACATTAATCCAGTCAATAAATGGCAAAAAGCTGAGAAAGAATAGAAAAGAGGACAAAGGGTGGGCATTTTAGACAATGTACCTGAAAGGCCTGGGGGTCAACAAAATGAAAACCTGTGAGGTACAAAGATGACAAGCATTGATCCAAAAGGACAGGAGCATTGATAGATTTTCTGAACTCCCATGTAAAACAATTTAGCAAAACATGAACACAAATGGGATCAATTTTGTTAGTTGTTGGTTATAATGAAAAACTGCCACATCGTATCCTCCTCTCCCAAATACAGTTGGGCACAAATGGTCTACACCACTTCTAGTTTCTAAACATTCAATGCAATCTCTGCTACTTGTTCTGTTGTCACCCTGAACATTATGTCACACTGATTACATTTGTATCCAATAGTTTAATGGGAACTAGTGATGAACGTTGCGTATGAATCATGTCCTGCATTAGAACTTTGGAATGATAAGAGTTCCATTGAAGACAATTGAGTAGCTTCAGACTTATAATGGCTGTTATAAGCCCGGAGCTCCACCATTCCAATGTTTGTCTTCATGTTTCTCACTTTTAAATTTAGAATATTCTACCCCAAGTGGGTGAAATGTTCTAATAACCTTATAGATCTTATACCTTGAGCTATACTACTTGCAGCTTGGGCCTATTGCTCGGGTTCAGGGCCTTTAACAACCGTTTTAGCCCTTATCAGTGGGCTATAAGGCTATATTAGAACATTGGAATGTTGAGAGCTGCATTGAAAACAATGGAGTGGCCTCAGGCTTATAATGGCTGGTATAAGCCTGGATCTCCAACATTTTAATGTTTGTCTTAATGTATCTCCCCTTTTAAGTTAGAACATTCTACCCTTACAGGGAGTTTTACTTATAGCCCTTCTGCGTTGGACCATATAAGTTGTTAAAGACCATCTCCCTCGTTATAGGCCCTTGCCTGCAGCTTGGAACTATAACTCAGGTTCAGGGCCTTTAGAAACTGGTATAGCTCTCGGCAGTGGGCTTTGAGGCTATTAGAATATTGACATGTTGGGTCCTCCATGAAAGACAATTAAGTGGTTCAGGGCTAATAATGGCTGGTGTAGGCCTGCTGCATCACATTCCAATGTTTGTATTTCTGGTTCTCCATGTTTAACTTAAAATATTCTACCCTCAGTGAGTGACATTTTCTAATTCTACCTTTCTAGTCATTCTAACCCATGCTATACCAGTTGTTAAAGACCCTATCTCTCTTATATTACGAGGTAGTCAGTCTTAGCAACTGGTACAACCCTTGGCAGCAGGCTAAAGGCTATATTCAAACAGTCTCATAGTTTTAGGTCAGAAGAATGTTCTTAGGATAAGTTCACTGTGCTGGAAGACTCAATGTATTAAATATAAAAAGAGATGTTCAGCACCTCAACCTCTCTGATCAGCTGCAGCTAAAGTAGAATACCAGGTCCACTGGGATCCCACAACGAGGCAATATTAATGTATAGGTATACCTCCGCACCCACAGGGTTTCGTATAATTGGACTGCTCAGATGCTCCATTTCTGGCGGTAGCTTTCAGACTTCAGTCCCTTAACCATCAATAAGCATTGAAATAGACGCCCGCTGGGCATCTAATAAAAATACAGTTCCAACAGCCCTGTCACAAGTCAAAGGCTACACAATATAATGTTCTAATTAAATACCTAGAATTGTACAAGCATTAAAACTAAAACGACTCCTTTGGAGTAAAATGGTCCTTAAAGAAAATAAAATGTTGAAAGCAGAACCTTTAATTTATTTTTTTATCCCTTCAAAAAATCATTGCGGCTTAAAAAGCACCCTAGAGATGCATAGGGTGAACAATCACCTCTTGAAATGAACTTAGCAAGGTAGAGGAGGAGTACTCTGTGCCTAGACGTCCAAAGGTGCCACGGAACTGTGTGTAATGATGAATCACAAATTATAGGTTGCACGAGGGAGAGACGGAAGAATCCCAGCAGATCTCAGATCAGTTCTGAGAGCTCTCCTCTTGAAAGGCCATGTGTTTCATAACGACAGATGCTTTGTCTGGAGGGAAAACAAGGCTCAGGTATACTATCATTCTGGGCCCTGGGGACCAGGCTAATCCCCGGCAGCTTGGAGCACTATTGTGCTTAACTGGCAGTGTGCAGAGATGATCCGGCTGACATTGCAGCTTTTCTGTAAAAGGAACGCATCCTCCTTGTATGTATGTAGACACAGCACTGAACTACACTGTTTTATCTCTTCCAATTTGACCTTTTTGTGTTAAAAGTAAGAGTTGGTGAATGATCATTCATATGTTAATGGAAATGACACTTTGCATTAATACAGTCATACTCAGCTGACTATTGTTTCCGAGATCAATGATGCCTCTGTTTTAGGCGTAAACAATAAACCGAAGGATAAGAAATATATGAAACGTTTGACAATGATGCCCAACAAGTATGAGTGAACTATGTAGATCCCTAGGCAAAAACAGGTGTGTAACAATTGCTTTTGTAATTAACCCTTTGTAAACAAGACCAGCTGAAGAAAGTCCTGAATGAGTCAGAAAGAGCGCCTGGAAGGCAGGAGTACAAAACGTTTCCTGTTTCAAGACCCCAGTAATTGATACTTTTGCTTTTCGCTGTCGCACGTAGTACACTATCTCCAACATTTAGAAAAAGATGTCGCAGGTCTTCATGTGAGAACCAACGCTCCCAAGCACCGATGCTCCCTGCAGCTTTCATGTACTTTTTGAAAACCCCAAATCATAACAAATGGGACGCATTTATTCAATGAATTTTCAATTTGATATTGATGAATACCACCTCACAGGGGAAAAGGGTACATGACTCAAAAACCTTCAGAACTTATCTCTTAATGTCTTCCTCCAGGCTTCTCCAGGACTGTCATATGTTCCAAGTAATTGCTTACACCCTGCCGCAAAGCACCTAAAAGTGAGCCGCCCCGCGCCCGACACGCTCAATCATATTCCTGAGGGAACCACTTAACTTTCTTCCTACCTTTTTCTGTTGATGCAGTCATTTCAGGACGACAAATTCTGTGGATAAGTATCTTCTGACTTCTGGATTATTTTTGAGGAAAGCTTTAGTAATTCATCCTAATAACAAACGGATGAAGCCAGAGGCCAAGATTACACAATCAAACTTCACTTAAATTCCATTCAGAAGGGTACACTGAGCGCATCCATTAGCAGCTCTACACAACTCCTTTATGAGCCCTGTGAGCTACTGGAAACGAAAGAAAACAGCTAAAACGTGGGCCAGAATAAAAGTCTGTAGATTTTGTCACACAGTAAACAAAAATATTCTCATACATATAGTAGAACGCCCTAACCAGTACCTAACTTGTTAATCTCTGGGTTCAACAGAGTATGCTAATATAAACATTGGGAACAGATTATGGACAGAATGTTGAACAATGCAAATGTTTGCCCACAGTCACTTATCTGGGTTTAATTAATCATTTTTGTGCTCACCACACCACCCCAGTTTGGATTCAGCCATTTGCAAATCAGTCTTGACCCTGCTCCCCATGGGAACAGTCCAGCCTGGACTGCCATGCCAGGTCCTCCCTGGACTGAGAACGAGTTTCCTGGGACCGGTTTCAGGGTATCAACCCTCATCAGCCAGGCTAGCTTGAATTCAGTGGCATAGTGAGCACAGGACCCACTAACTGCAGTTTGTGATGGACTGTTCCCATGGGGAAGGGTCATGAGTGCTTTGCATATGGCTGAGTCCAAACTGGAGTGACGTGGTAAGTAAAAAAATGATGGATTCAACTGTGATCTGTGCCTTGGTGAGTTCTTTGCATTGTTCAGAATTCTGCCCATCATCTGTTCCTTTTGATTTTGTTTTCCTAAGTGGGAAGGGTGTGCCAATACATGGGTCCCATTCTCACTATGTCACTAGATTAAAGATAGCCTGGCTGATGAGGGGTGATACCCCACAACAAGTCCAAGGATGCTTGATTGTGGTCCTGGGAAGACCTGGCATGGCCTGGCAGTTCGGCATGGACCCTTACCTTGGGGAGCAGAGTCAAATTGATTTCTAAATGACTGAGTCCAAACTGGAATGGCATGGAGTGCAAAAATATGACACATTTATCCCAGATCTGTGACTGGGAGTGAATGTTTGATTAGTTCTGAATCCCATCCATCGTATGTTCTTTTTTGCATTTGTGGCCCCAAGTGGGAAGGATATGCCCAGACATGGGTCCCGTGCTAGCTATGCCACAAAATCAAGTTAGCCTGGCTATTGAGGGGTGATACCCGGAAATGGGTCCCAGGATGCTTGTTTCTGGTCCAGGGAGTTAGATTTGTTTCACATTCTGTCCATCATCTGTTTCTTTTTGAATATATGAATTGACAGCATTCGTTCTCTCAAAGCCCACAGCTTAATTTTAAAGGGGTTCCCAAAGGTCTGCATCCTGTTTGTGACAGTGGCCAGCAAAGACCTCCCACATGACTCCCTGTGAGTTACTGATGCAGACCTGCCTATCTTGAAGAGGCCACTATCCTCCCTAATTTAAGATTTACCCAACATATTTCAACACAAAAAGTCTTATTGTCTGCATAGGCTGAGCAAGAGGATAGGAAGGGAACAGAGAGAAACATGCAGATTTCTAGACTGTTTTGTGACGTGGGCAGCCATCCTCAAAATATTCTAAAACTATCTCACTAGGAAGATGACCTTGCACACTTACGCTTTCTCCTTTTCAACCCCGCTTTTTCATTGTTGATCTACTTTGCCTTTTCCATCCAGCCACAAGCTCTGAAGTCCTAAGGTGATGATTTGTGTGAGTGAGAGGGATTGTATCCCCTTAATTATGTTTTTTTTAAAGTTCAGCAAAACAAAACTGCATGCGGTGTTGCTGCTGTAGAAAACTATAAACAATTAATAAGAAGACATTTTGTTCGCTTGAGTGATGTTTCGTCCTCTAGTCACTGCAATGCACCAGTGGGTTTGGAAAACTGGAAGACCTATGGGAAAGTAGTTGAGGTCTTTGTTGGAACCCATCAGGTGGCACCATCACTCTGGTTCCAGGAATGAACTTAGATGTAATGACCAGATTTTCTCCTTAGGACAGGAACAATTTTAATGGATGGTACAAAGAGTTCCCATTAGGATGGCAGTGCTTCCTGGTGGACAGTAAGGGGAGTTCTTCATGGGACTGTGAGACTGCAGTTTTTTACATAGGATACAACTAAAAACTCAATGCAGATTTAAAAGAAATAACAGAACAACACTGGTGCATTCCTACAGGCCTTCAAAACTTAAAAATAAAGGAAAATACTGATGCTGCAATGCGAGACAGTAATTGAATGTGAGGGCAATATTTACTCATGTCGACAGGACTGCAATTTCTTCAAAAGGACAGTACCCAGTTATGTTCATTTTTATATGCAGTCAATGCACAGCACACATAAAATACAAGCTTGTGTAGTATTAATTTACATTGTTAATCCAGTCTAACTTTAATTGCTAGAAGTTTATATCATGGATTTAAATGATTACTGTAATGACTTGTCGCCAGTACAATATAGGAGGTTTAAAACAATGGTTTAATAATAACTGCTCATAACATTGATCCATTTACTTTTTTTAATGGTAGGTTGCGTGTTATGTAGATCAGTGATTACATTTTAATTATTAATTTAGTTGAGCTCGAAGCATAACTGACCTAAAATAAGTTTAAACAAAATCAGACCCAGAAGCAAAACAAAATAGAAAAGTCATCACCATGTCAAGCTTCCAAGACGTTGACTCCCTACATTTGGATCTTCTCCGTTACCATTATTTGAAAAACTAAGACTACTTCAACAGGAAAAATGTATATTTGTAAATTTATCTACTTGCCCTCACTTTTTGTTGGACGTAAGGTGAACTACTAGAATTATTGCAAAGCAAATAACTCACCAAGACAACAAATATTATATATGAAGGACGGACCCTGAGATCTCAGTGGATGAATTGCTTAATTTAGAAATGTAAGCACCTTGAAGGTTACCACATGTTAAGTCATTGACTATAACAGAATGATGACATCACGAGCATGTTCTACCTCATGACCGAGTTTTTCTATTGATCTACAAAATTACTGTATTCAGAATATTGGCTATCTCTATGTTATCACAGTACTATATGTAGCTAAGTAAAGCTGTACTGTTTTTAACTTCACATATGCATAAATGCTCAGGAAAAAAATAGTAAATCTATACTTTTAAATACTTTTCTTGATCAACACATAAAGTCGATTTTGTTGATACAAAATATTTGCAAGCTAATAAGAAACCTCAATATTTTGACTTCTCATTAGTACAAATAACTTTAAATAGTTTGTCATAAATTACATGAAAATGATGGCTGTAAACATGTGTAATGATTTTCCCGAAGTGGTCTGAAATGTGACTACCAGTAGAAGCATCATGTGTATATACTGTGTTTGCTAACATACTGGCATTATATTTTATCCATGCTAAGTAATGTCATGGGTTTCCTAAAACTCACACACAGCACAACCTTCTGACAACGTTAAATCACGGCGTCCTCAAGTGTTAAATCAATCGACATTTTGTCTGTGGACAAAATGCAAATGTAGTTGTTTGGATATAATGGGCCAACATTTTTTACATTTTCAAAACTTTTCTGAGACTGGCAATGATTTGCAAGAAAAGTTTAGATGACTTGTGTCTGCAGCTCTCTGCCAACATCTGCTGGCTTCTTCGTGATTATATGAATTATCCCCAAATCATGACGAATAATGCACTCTTTGAGGCAGGTGAAAGAGGATACGTTATTTTTGCAGAGCATAGATGTCAAATTCCTAATGGTGAACTCAATATATGTGTGCGGCGGAAAGAGTAAGGCGCATAGTTGTCAGCAAAACATATTTATTGATGCTTGTGGTTGTGATGCCCAGAAGATGAAATGGAGTTCCATTCATTTTAGCTGAACCTGGCACAAATATTGGCACAGCTCAGCAGAGGAATCCACTGTTAAGGTACTGTAATGAAGAGAAAATAAATTGAGCAGCACATGTCAGCTTTTCTTTGAAGTGAAACACCTGCACCAATTATTAGGCACCTCAAACCCTCCATGCACAGAGGTTCAATGCAAGCAACATCATTTAATTGCATTTCTGCAAAGCGGAAAGCCAGTCACACTGCAAATAAATATAAAATGCATCCATCACAAACTCATTAAATATAGATGCTGTGCTAGTCTGTTGGGAATACAAAATAGTAGGGCGGGGGCTCAGCATTTAACAGAATAGAAGCTCCAGCTCTGCTATCATTATTATAAGGCATGGCATATAAGCAGGGTCTGCAATCGCTGACAGAGTATGGGGTCATGTGGCAGCCAACAGAGTTTTCTTTTGCATGAGGCTGGATACTTAAAAAGTGGACACTAAAATAAATAATCTGATCTGTGAGTTGTAAGGATTTAAGTGCAAGGCTTGGAAGTTTTCTGAAACACACTTGTCCCACAACCTTACAGGAATAAGCGCTAAATATACGCATACCTCCAAGGCCCTTGTTATGTCGACGCCGCAGCACATCTTTAACTGGCTGCACGAGGCGAGGATCGCGTCACTGTACCCGACTGCAGTTAATGCAAGAACTCACAGCTGCCCCAGGAGCAGAATATTATTGGAACACGAACTGACTGTTTAAAGAATCAGCTCCATTTCTTCTTTGCAAACGGCAACACAGTTTGCCTTTCAAAGGTCGACCGAGATGCCCTGCAGTTGAGTGTCATGAATGGTTGCACCCACCTGCAGGGGATTTCCATTGGATCCTCTTTTCCGACTTCCAGGGGCAAATTTAGGGAGCGGACTTACTGTGCCCCATCTCATATGTGGAACACAATCGGTGCACCCTTTGACAGTTCCTTTTCCACTGTACCTGCATCTATACTATGGCACAGGTGGTGAGGCAGAGTGTTTCTTCATTTGCATGATCCATGCTTCCATGCAAAAGAAGGATATGCTCCAGTGCTAACACAATCTGTATTATAGGGGAGTTTGCACGTCTGACTGAGGCCCCTTCTATAATACCAGAGAGCTCCTGGGGCTCAGAAAGTAGATGCACATGCTGCTTGCACCCCTGGGCTCTGTGCATAATAGAGGCACTGCATTCCAAGTGGCACCGCACCAGCTGCACATTTGTGCCATGTGTAGATTGCAATAAAATATGTATGTGACAAGTGCCTGCTGCACACTGCTCAGAGCCTTGCTCAGGGCCACTGTTGCAAAATGGTGAACCCTGAGCAGCACTCCGCTTCCTGCTTTTGCAGGCAGTAATTCAAATCCCAGAAGGATAGTATGTAAAGGCTACACCTTCCACCTTCTTCAATATACTTCTGAGCATTATCAGCATCCTAGGGTCATCCTCTCCATCACTTCATAGCACTTCAGCTAATAAGCAGCCTAACAGTCTATAACAATCTAATCAGGTGAATAGATCCGAACAAATAAATTGTAACTTATTTTCTGAAGAACAGAAAGTCTTCTAGTAAACAGGTTAGCTTCTTGACAGAAGCTGATAACTGGTTTATTGCTTAAATTTCCACATGGACAGATGTTCCACCTTTTGTTTCACCATATCAGCAAACCCTTATTCTTTGGAAATGATTTCTTATTTAAGTTGCTCTAGTCACTTAACTAGCAACTTTATGTGGATTTGAAAACAGTCTTTCACCAGCATTCAGTGCTATGTGCTCATCTCCGAGGAACAGTAAAATAAACAAACATTGGTGAAAACAACATGTTTGACATTGAAATGCTGGTGTGATGATTATTTTTTATGTTAATTGCAAGCATATGTCACAGCAATAAACATGAAAAAAAACCACTACTTAATCCTGGAGGTCATATTCTGGGAATAACAAATTAAATAAACATTAACCATCATCTAAAACGTTAATAGAAGTGTGTGGTTGAACTACTGAACACTGACCCCAGAAATAGAGATATACAAGATTATTGTGGGCATAAGATGAAGGAACAAACTATCAAACAGTAAGTGGATTTAGGGAAGTATAGATTTATTATTCCTAGCTCCACATCTATGGTACTTTCAAGGTATGTATATATATATATATATATATATATATATATATATATATATACATATATATATATATATATATATATATATATCTATCTCTCACCAAGGCACATATATGTGGAGTTAGGTATATAACATCTATATATACATTTCAATAGTTTACATCTTATATTTTGCCCTCAACATATGCCCGCCTTGATCTCTTGGATTCAATATTCAAGATGTCTATGGGTGCTTCATAGAAGCCAGGTACGCAAAGGACGGGTATAGAAACCCTTCTTTTATTTCAAATGACAGGATAACACGATTGCTTTTGGTGCACAAAAAAGCATTTCCACTTTTGAATTGCTATGACATAAAGGAATATTTTAAGGAAACAAACATGAGTGAAAATAACAAAGGCTAAAATTGAAAAAAATATATATTGGCAAAGTATTAGCCCACCCGCCCTGACACTGAAGTACATTTCTTTCTCAGGCCGATGTGCACAATGTGAGAAAACAAAATGCCATCACTCAAAGGTAAAAACAGTCAATGGTTGACGTGGCGGACCAAGTGCCACATGTTGTATGCTGTGGTGAGAGGAGTCAAACAGTGAATGGCAGTTAAAGGCCAGTGGATGAACAAGGCTGACCCAAAGGCCACTTACTGTATTCTATTGTATTTATACAGTACTTACTACCCCGATGAGGTGTAGAAATGCTTTTCCTTGAAAATCTATTGTGTTTTTATTTGTGAAAGTCCATTACTTGAGGATATTGAAACAGCTTAAGCTAAGTCTAGGCTAGACCTAAACACGAATGATGTGCCAAAACTGGACATTTTAACAAAGTTACTTTAAATGAGCCAGGCCGTCATGTCTAAAACATGACATATTTGTTATGATGTATTAGACTGACAAGTTAAATAGATAAAATCATTTTTGCTGTTTAATGGATCCACCATCAGTATGTCTCTTGCCTTCTTAGCTGAGGATGGGTTCTTAAAAGTCCTCCTCTTCTAGGGTTCTCTGTATTATCCCAATGACAGTGCATTACAGCAATTGCTTGATTGTAAATAATTGAATGCCAGTTTCATAGAAGCCACCTTTCACGGAATCTAAATTAGAATGCAAAATTAGCGCTCCACTCTTGTCCTGAAGGAGCAGTCCTGATGCTTGGCATTTTGGGATGGGGTGCACACACTTTCTATAACAATTAAATAGTTCATACAAAAAACTTAAGGTAAAATAACTTCTACCTGCTAAGAGTGCTTGTTGCATCATATTTTAGGTTCTCACTCAGCCTAAGAGTGTCATGAATTTTGGGAAAACTCCCCTTGCACGTTCTACAAAAATGTGCCTTTGCTATACTTTAATCACCCCTAAACCACCTGAGCTGCAATCCACACCCCTCCTCTGGGGTACAATGACCTATGCCAAGTCACTTAATGTGGAAAAGAGTCACGGGTAGATCTGTGTGTTTTATGTAAAGTATGCAGACGTTTTAAACACTACAAGAATGTTCTTTTAATTATGAAAGTTAACCCGGATATGCTCCCTTAGTCTGATGCTTCTAAGCTTCCATCCACATTATCCCCCTCCTCCAAGGGCTATTAATACTTACGCATAACTTACAAAGAGCCAGAGGTTGATCTTTATGCTTAGTAAAGTATATATATTATTATTTCATTGAAAATTAATCATGTTATGCTCACTTCACATAAACTACAATGAGCATGGAATTTGCCTTTGCCTTGAGGACTCAAATCCCAGTGTACCACTGTACCCCAGCTCTGCCTTTGTAATTTTATAAGCAAGTGAAACTATCTTCACGGTAACATGCCTTAAAGAAATTCTAAATTAAATGCTAAACATCTAAGTTGAAAAATATGTTTCTGAAATTACAGGCTATAATATTACTAAAACTATAGCTGTGAAAAGCTAGAAACTTTCAGCGTGTACATTAACCATAAAAGAGCATTTTCTATCCGTGTGATGTCACCCTATGCCAAGGGCGGGTCCCGTATGTGCAATATAGATTTATGACTTTAAAAATTATTTTATACACACTCTTACTGTATTATGATAAAAACTTGAATGTCCAGACAGGTGGAATGTACTTTTTGCCTTCTTGACGATCTTCAATAAGTACTGTATTTCAAACTACCAAATGTTCAACTACTATTGCGAGTTAATTATTGCTAGGGAGTTTTGCACACGTTTTACACAATGAAACTCCTTAGAAATTCAGGGGCAGATTTTAGGAAAGAGGCGCTGCAGCCAGTGCAGCGCTACTTTCCTTGCGTCCCTTAGTGCCCCCTTAAACCAACCATGTGTGCGGAGTATGTTAAATACAGCGCACTGTGGCGCAGGATAGGGGGCAATAGCATAATTATTTTTAATGCTATTGATGTATTCTCCAGGAGTACCACCAAAATGTTGGTGCTACTCCTGCATAGTACTTAGGGGCCCATTATAAATAATGGTATGCCCCATTTTAGCGCCTGCTCTGAGCAGGTGTTAAAAGAGCCAAAAAAATCTAAGAGATTCCCTTGCGCCATTTTATCAGCCCCTCTATTGGGGAAACGCCCCCCTTGCATACATTGCGCCACTTTGTAAATATGGCGCCGGGAAAATGCCACTTTATCGCCGTCTTACCTAAAAACAAAATGATGCTATGGCGGCACTAAGATGGTTGTAGGGATCTTAAATCTGCCTGTAGGTATATTCACAGTCTCTGGACATTACCATGCGAAACAACTAAATGTTCTGAAAAACGCAAAGCATAAGGTGCGTGTTAAAGTTTGCCAAATTCAATTTTGTTCTTTCCAGAGCTTGAAACAGAATTTAATCAAAAGTTAGGAACCAGTTCTTTATTAGTCTTTTTTCACAACTGAATAAGGTGTGATTTTTGCGTTAACTGTTTTTTTTTTTTACAATACGTTTAAAGAAATGTAACAACAATGGTTGATTTTTTTGAAGAATTTCCCAGCTCCTTTTGAAACTGAAGTATGCATTCTCGCATACTCTTTGCTGGCAGAAAGAAAACAAAACTCACACGTCTCTGATAATTATATAGAGTTCTGCTTTGAGATATTTAACAGTGCCACTAGAATGCTGAAATGGAGTAAGGTATCACTGCCTCTTCAAGTTAATTGCTAGGGTCTTAAAGCAGTGTAATGCAATTAAAGTGAGTCACTATATGCTTAACTCCTTGTATTGCATTAGGTTTGTATACTTAGGATAATTTGCTGAGGAGAGCTCCATTGTACTAAATCATAAGGATCCAAGATTATTATTATGTTGTATAAAATCTCAAAAACCATTGAAATTCTTTCAGCCACAAACAGGAGCATTCATTTTTTCTCCGTGTCACACACTCCTCCTACCTATCTCCTCTTCAGTTTATTTTTTAACACAATGTAACTCGCACAATCATTAGGTGGTAATCATGTTCCATTAAATAGCAAAGGCTAAACTCTGAACCATCATTGTCCCTTAAATTTGTCACCATACTTAGAGGATGTTGAGGGGGCAGTAAGACCCATGTCAAGGGCACGCCTATTTGTGCAAGGATTGGCCATATTTAGTCTACCACCTGATAGCCATTATCCTCCTACTGATGATGGTTGAATGAAGGATGGGGTCTCTAGTGCTCCATTGCTAAAGGGAGGGAGTAATTAGCAACACGTTGCATGATGCACAGAGTGAGCAACTGCTTTAGTTGCTCATCCACCCATGTGATTCAGTCATACAGCGCTTCATGGCCTGTGAGATCTTGTGCTTTGAATGGACTGCAGCTAGACTGCGTTTCATAAAACAGAGATGCAGGATTAGTTTGGACATTTGGTGTTGTATCTCATAAAGTGAGCACTGGGAGCACAAAGTTAAGACACAGTCTCTGGCACAGTTTTAGGCTGACTGGCGACTTAAATTGTTGAAAGGCTGGACCACCACTTTTTTACACCCTTAGACAGTGTTGAATTATTTCTGGTCACAGGAAAGGTCAAGGCGTGTTTTGCGTTTGGCTGGAAAATACAGCAACATTTGTTGACATATCTAATCTAAAAGTGAACATAACTTACACAAAGAAACATAAAAGCACAATTAAAACATTATACAGCATATCACATGAAATCAGCCCAAACTACAAAACATTACAAATTGTAGTACATCACATCAAAATGGCATTGCAATAATGCCGCAGCGCAAAAAACAACAGAACATATCATCACCACAAGAGAATGCCAAATAACAAATAAACAGAAGCATCCTTGGAACACATTACCACCCTAATGTCTTAACTGACAACCATGGACATGAACTAGTGCCTGCGTTAATGTTTTGTGATCCAGCCTTAAAGTATAAGATAGTGGTTACAATAAGTCATTTCTTGAGGATCTAAAATGGAGCATGTTCTTAAATATGATATCATTTATGTAATGGAATATATCTAAAGTGTGGAAATATTTAATCGAATTGAGAGTAATGAGCAAGGTCTGGTTTGGTTTAATTAGTTTACTGAAATAGAGTTTGTATTGTCTCTGAATATGATATATTGACCGTTCTCACTTAAAATAAAAAAGGCAATTAGTCCCCTCACAAATGCATTGTATTCTTCAACCGCAATAAATTGCAATATTCAAGCCCGTGCCGGTGAGTCTTTAAAATGAAGCAAAATGATGCATGACAGTCCTCTTACTTGACCAGCTGATCAATCTGTGTTGTTAAAACCGATCGGTACAAAATGCACAAGGTGCTAAATCAATGACAAATCAAATGAAACACAGAAAACCCTGGGAAGAGGCATCTCTCTACTGAATTCAAGAATCCGCTTCTGAACTGGTGCAAGACTCCATTGATGACTACGCTTAACCTCAGACCAAACGTTCACCTGCCCAATCTATGAAAAGTCTAATCGAACAGCCGTAAAGGTTGGGCTTTGGCCTTCAGTGTGAACGGCTGAGTTGAGCAGGGAAAGAAGGCATGGAAAATAAACCCTATTCATTTTAGGGATGGAGATATATGTGTTAAAGCCCATTAGTGGCAGGATATAGAAATGACTGCTGCACATGTGTATAATGCTTCATGCTGTAATAGCATGCAGTTCCCAAAATAACCATGCCCTGCCTGTAAAACCCCCAGAAATAATACTATCAAAGCAAAAGAGTTTCATGTTCTGTAAACTGCATTCAAGCCCCTCGATCAGTGGTCCCCAACGAGTAGTTCATGAGTTCACACTAGTTCACACGTTTCTAGTACGTAGCTTACCGACAGGGACCCGTGCCCACTATGTCATGGGAGAGTGGGAAGCTAGAAGCATTCAGCTCCAGACACAAAGTGCATAAGGCAGTGGAGCAGGGACATCTTAAGGGTTTTGGGGGCCCGAGGCCGAATGTATTTTAGACTTCACTGTTAGGAATAGCTTTGAATTTATGAAACATTTTCATCTCTTTCAAGCCCTCTTTAGCCACGTCACTGAGAGTCCACAGGCACAGGTGTCCAAATTCTAAAGTTGTTACATCTAACATTCGGGAATCATGACATTTGTTTTCAATATTGTAACACTGTTATATTCAAGTGCTCCCAGAATGTTAGTAGAGCCCACCCTGGCTTTTAGGAGGTGGGGTGGACCCGATGATGAAGCATGTCTCTATTAGAATGGGTGAGGGTCCCATGTAAAAAAATAAAATCTTTGGTTTATTGACAAATGTCTGATCTGATTCCTGAGAGAAGGACCAGAGCTAGTTCTTTGGAGAAGGAATACTTTGATTGTGAGTGTTATCCTTTAACCACCCCCAGTGTTTATCTGGGAAATGTTGTCCTTCTCCTCCTGGAACCGGCCTTTTCCTTGGCCTTGGCTGTCCCTATGTTGATAGAAATCTGAAAGCCACCTTACCATACCTGACCGAAAGCATCTGTGTCCAACTATTTATTACAAAATACATTTATTCGGGGAGGGGCAACACCTCAAATACTCCACCATGCTGCCTGCATGTAGAGCCCAAATTCAAATATAAATTATATTCTTCTCATGTCTTTTTACAATATTTGGTGCTTTTTTTCTTAACAGAGGTATGAGGACAAGAAAAAAGCCCCAACAGGATGAAGAAGGAATTTGGACAGGGGACAAAAGATACTGAAAAGTTAAATGTTACAGTTGAGAATGGTCTCCTCACCCCTTCATCCTTGACAGAATAACTGCAGTAGCATTGGCTGAGGGGAAATCCATGAGTCACAAAAAAAAAATATTGTCTCTTCTATTGCATTTAAATGTACACACTGACAGTAGGCATATGTGGATCAAATGCTACAGTAAAGTGTTAAACATTGAAAATAAATGTGTTAAGCATGAAAATATAACAGCTCCCTCATTTCTTTCAATGTGGAGAATCCATGTTTTTAGTTGTGAGAACATCTGCATTTTGAACGGCAAAGCAACAATCCCCTTGCTAAGAACACATAAATACTTCCGACCAATATACCTTGCGTGTTCTGCCTTTTTATGACTATAGACTGCTAGCAGAGATAATATATTGCCTTAGGACAGAAAAATTACTCCAATTAGTGACCACGCAGGGTGCTTTTAGGGAGCGCTAGGTCTTAGAATATTACAATAGACCACATTGATGCTGATGGATCAACAAACCTGTTTAACAGTTTGGGGTTAAGTCCATGCTAAAGTTTAGACACTAGAAGGTGGAGGAGTAAATGTGAAAGAAATGCCTTGTTTTGGGTAGACTGAGCAGATGCATAACCCTAGGGCCAGTCAATCAATCATTGCACCTTAATAACACATGCAGAACTATAAAAGAGCTATTTGTGTTGAATAAGTGATCCCTCCTAATGTCTTTAAAACAATGTAGCTCTTGCACCATAATGGTAAAACTAAGTTAAAGCCAACAGGTCTGCTCTTGTCAAGTGTGCAACGCTTTTACTTATTTAATTTTCAAGTAATTGTGGTAGGAATTAAAAGTTTAAATGTAAAAAACATAGGGCCTGATTTAGATCTTGGCGGAGGGGAGTGCTCCATCACAAACATTATGAATATCCTGTCCGCTGTATTAGGCTCCCATTATTTTCCATGGGGATATTAATACAATGGATGGGGTAGCCGTCATGTTTCTTACAGAGTATTCCATCCGCCGAGATCTGAATCAGGCCCATAGTAAATAATAAAATGAAGCAGGAGTTTGGCCTATTGGTCCTAGCACTGAAATGCAAAACCTTTAAGGTGGGTGAGCAAGTGTGATCAGGAAAATGCCATCACTCACAGTGCAACAGAGCCAAATGGACTCACACACTGTCCTTGCTGTGTGCAGTGGTTGGTGGAAGCAAAACGTGAATTAAAATGTAATCCAATGGAATGTGATGACTGGCTCAATGTCTTTCTATGTATGTGTATACCTTTGTATGTTTACTTTTCTAATACATAATGTTGGTGAGACAGGATGAGCTGCTGCTAGGTTAGACCTATGAAGGAGCAAAAAACCTGAGAAAAAACACACACTAAAGTATATTCACGGTGAATAGGAGAAACCCATCTTAGACACCATGCATGAAGCGTAAACAAAATGGGTAGGCACTTGTTTTACCAACCTATCACTAACTTCATAAAACGAGTACAGAAATCAGGGGCCAAAATAAGGACACAGTGTAAATACAGCCATAAAATAGCTGAAGGCAGGAGAGAAGCTTTTAAGTTGATCCTTGAAACATAAAAACTAAGTGAAAATGGTAAAGGAAGGCCAGGCACGCAAAGGATGTCTCAAGAAAGAGTAGCTCTGGGCTGCATAAAGGAGAACAATATTCAACTTCCGCCAAGTGAAGAAATTGGAGTACTTGGGCACAAACTAATAAATAACTCAACAAGCAAGAAGACATTTAATAATGCTGCCCATGAAAACTTCTCAAATAGGAATAACACTTAGAACATTCTAGTTTTATGTAACAGCAAAGATAGTTAACATTTTGGGGAACAAACGGATTTAGCACATTAAGATTTACAAGGCCCTAGTGCCTCCTTGTGCCACATAATCATCATTTTTTTTACACTAATGTGGCTCAACAAGGCAAAAATCGCTGTGTCATATTCACAAAGTGCACCTCTTTGCCACACTTTGCGCCATATTATGCCTGCACCAGGAATAATGTATGCAAGGGGGACGTTCCGGCATTAGGAGGCCCCATAAATGGTGCAATGAAATCTACAAGATTTCAATGCCCCTTTTTTTGCATCATTTTTAATGCCTAGTGCAGCAAAGTGCCACAACATCGTAAAAGAATTTGACGCTATCAGCCTAACGTGCGCCATGGTGCCCCATATTGTAAATATGGCGCATGCATGGTGTCATTAGGTGGTGGTAGGGGAAAGCATGAAATCTGGCACATCAGCACTGATGAGCCAGATTCATGTAAATCTGGGCCTAAGTATCAGCATTTAGATTAGCTCACATTAATAAGCCAGGAAACATAGTGTAACTTGCCAGTCATTCCTGAACAACTTCAAAATGCTCACTACACATATGTTAACATTGGTTCTGCATTATGTTGATGTTATTACTCTCCCTTATGGTGATGGCATTATCCTGAGAAATAACTCTGAACTATTGAAGTTAGAATTTGTGAGAAGTGCAGTGAAATTGAGCCACAACCTATGGTCCATCCGTAAAAGCTGTGCAGGTGAATTGTGGGACGATGAATATCAATAAGAAGACTTTTCTCTTCCCTTGCAGAAATCTGTCTGCATAACTGTTACCTCATTATAGATTTTACAAATTGTTTTTGAGATGGCTGGTACCAAACAAAAAATGTGCTAAATATTGGCAATAAATGATGATGAATGCACCTTTTAAAAAGTAAACATTGTTTTAATGGCTTTGCTAATTGAAAAATATTTGCCAACCCCAAGGCACATAAATATACTAATGTGTTAAGGTTGTATGCAATTTCTTCGTAAAACAAACTCACAGAACACCAGTTCTCAGATAATAACTTACCTAACAGCTTAATTGACATTTCCAGGGTGACTGGCATTTACGATGTGGTAGAAAACAATTCATAGAATGTCTTTTTTATTGCCTTTCGCGTGCCTTTTCTTACTGCCACATGATTTATATAAACCCCTTAATCACTTTTCTTTTGTAGGTCATGTAATGCAATGACATTTCACCTTTTTAATTTGCCTTTCTGAGGCATTACCTCCCAACCCCCTTCCCCTTCTTTCCTCTACTTTTTCCCCACCAGCAATTCTTCTCCCTTTATCTCCCGCCTTCCATCATGGCTTCTTTCTTTGTGTTGACACAGGAAAAGACCTGTGCTTCAGCCATTTTTAAAATTAGTTTATTTTCCCATTCGCAATTCCCTTATACATTTTTTTCCTAGTTTTTGATGGTGGGGTGTGTATGCCGGAGCCTTACCTACCATCATTACTTCACTTAAACTTTTTACTCCTAATCTTGACTCCACCTCTACTTCATTAAGTCTATTTTCACTTTAAAATAAAATGTAAGTTCTCTAAATAAGATTGAGTCGACAGTTCTTTTCAATTTTAAACTAATATTTAAAATAATTCTTTTTTTTTTTTAATTGTTCTTGGGATTTTTCCATTATTAGTTACTAAACTGTATTTATAGTAATTTATGTTTGTACTAAACATGTTTTTGATTATTTATGTTCTTAGAAATATGTTTATATTATTTTGGTTTTCTTTAGATTTATATACTCCATGGTGAAATAGCACAGCTTTTACTAGCAATCTAATCCTATTTATGTTGGCAAAGCCGTTCCGTTAGGGATTGTAATACACATGGTTGCCACTGTAAGCAGTTATGGCGCACTAGAGGCCAGAGCTAAGAGGAGTGCAAGAGCGTGTAGGGGACCACCTTACCGTGCCTTCCCACTGCACTCACGACATTTGTGGTCTTGATAAGTGGACTGTGCCACAGCTCTTGCTGTGCTGAGGAGATATCAAGGAAAGCTCTGCTAATTCTCATTGTAGTCTTTGAAGCCCAAAAGCGGCCAGGAAGTACAGACACAGTCCAAGTTTTACTTTTCCTATTGCTCTTTGTTAACCAGAATGCCAACACCATAATTGGTGGGAGCTTTTCATGTGTGGTAGGAATTAATCTTGGCACAAACAGTGCTGAGTTCTGTAAGATCATTTAGAGCCAGGTTAGACTCAGAATGCTAAACGTTTTCAGGTCCTCTCCCTTCAAGGTTGGGATAACTGGCCTCTGAATTCCCCGCAGTGACGGCACTTCCCACTTGTTAACCCTATGAAAACTGCAAGGCTACCTCACAATTATACTAATGTCAGGGACCAAGGCCTAACCCTGCCTACAAATTGAAGGAACCCACGCACCACTGAAACAGTTTCAGCCTTTGGCTTTCTTTATGAATAATATTGTTTTTAGGATTAAAATTAATCTTTCCCTGTACTTAGATCACGGAAGCACAACCATATCAGTCATCACAGATTTAAAAGGAAACTGTTTTCTTCATTTTTGTCTTCATTAGTTCTGCTATTATTATTGCTGTTCATCATGGCAGACGCTTGGGTGACGGGTAAGAGGGAGAATAATTGCACATAAAATAAATAAAAAGTTGATTTAATACATTAATAAAAAAATCATATATAAAGGAAAATTATTTACAATTAGACCTTTCCGGAGATCTAGTTTTCCGCATATGCATTTTGTGCTATATCGTACAGAAAGGGGACAAAAGCCATCATGTAAACGTGAAAAAACTTAAGAACAATTTTGGCACCTCGGTTTATAGGTAAGATATTTTCGAGTATGACTTACATGTAGATTAACTATTACATAAGGTGAAAAGAAGTAATAGTATTGATAAGTACCAGTGGCCTTTATCGCTTATTCTGTCCATTGAGTTATTCAAATCGTATAAGAAATGTGCCCATGTACTTCTTCCTTTTTCCTTTTCAATTTAGGATTTTTTAAACCTTTTTTTAACCTGGCAGAATACTGAAAAATGGGACACATCTGACGCTAAGTGAACATATTTTCTCAACATTCCATAAGATACACATATGTTGCTTTTTTTTAAACTGTATATTTATGTTGACCTACAATGTAACATGGATAATAGCACCATCATTGTCAAAATATTGACGATGAACATCAGATAATCGTATTTTATTTTTTGATGTAGTTTTGTAAGTCACTAAGCGTATCTTTTAGTTTAAGCAAGCCACCCCGCAGCTGGACAAAAGGTTAAACCAAAAATATGCACCTTCTTAATTGATGCCGTTATTAGTTGTAACGACTGGGCGTTTCAGGAATAAAATCTTAATTATGCAATACGGTGATCTAAATCACATTAGGTGCTTCTAGCTTAAAAGAATGATCGATTACTCGTTGTTTCGAAGCACTCCGCATTTGGTCACATAAGTAACTGAGTAAGGTACAGATATTGACTTGCTTAAGATCACACGGTGTTTTTTCTGTTATGATAAACCTGGGATTGGAGCGACGTCTCCTAATTCTAAAGTCAGCAGTTTAACCACTGGCCGCCAAATGTTCAACAAGTATGTAAAATAACATCCACAGTATCACATTTTGCATGCACATTTTTTATCTTTTTATTTTTGTATGAGATAGTACCACTACCTGAAGAGATATTGCAAACTAGTACTTAGAAATGATTTGCAGCAAGCTTGATGAGGGAATGCACCTACATTCCCACTACATCAGATCCAGAAAATCGGGTGTCACTGGCACTATATATGGACAGTCACTAACACAGCAGCGGCTTTCTGTAACCTATACATTCAAAGTCACTATACTGCAATGGGAATTACAGCAAATATAATTGTGTAACAGGGGGTCAACAGGATAAAGATGGAGAGTGAGAAAAAGAGGAGAAAACTTGGAGGGACCTTGTACGAGATCACAGTTGCAGTTCAAGAAAGAGCAAAGGAGCATCTCATCCCATAACAAGAAGGCACTTCCTGGTTCCCCTTGGCTTCATGGGCCCCGCAGAGAAGAAGGAACATTGGTTCCTCCTCCCTCTTCAGTAACCCTACTCAGTTTTGAATTACTCTTTGATGTACAGCCTGTTGCATTGTCTTTCACCTAGGGTTGTCTTACAGAAATACCAAAACGCACACGCACATGCGGTAGGTGGGAGTAAGCCGATGTCTCATAGCAGGTGTGCGGGTGGCGGAAGACATGAAGAGCATCATCTGTCTCTTCCTTACCGCTGACAGATTGTTGTGCAACATGATCCAGGGTCAGTAAGTGTAGGTTATATCAAAGTACTGACACAAAGCGATGAACCCGAAAACATAAATAATTTGATTTATTGGTGATTGACAGCAATGGTTGAGTGAAAGGTGACAATGTGGGTGATGGAGCGCACAGAGTTGCTTCCTGCTTGCCTCACCTCGGTGAGCGAAGATGTGCCACATTAATGTTTTATGCAAGCTTGATTGGATCCTTCATAACTCGTAACACACTCATTGTTCCAAGAACAAAGTTAAATGTCTTCACAGCAGGAAGTGCCTTCATATGCAAAAGCACTGTCTATTTTGCAAATTAACATGAGCTACCAATAAGAGTGGTTTTAGTTAATAATAGACGGCTGTTTACCTAACTGGGAATGCTGCTGTGGCTTAGCAACGAGCTAAAGTCTTTAGCTTCTAAGTCTACACACTTGAAGGGGATTTCAGGAAGTTGCCAAGCCTCATTATGTGGAAGTGGTGATAAACCTTCTACTCAGGGGAGAAAAGCGTAATATTTGTAATCATAATAATTATTTATAGTTGTGCAACTCCAGCCGTATGTAAGCTTGTAAAAAGTCACAGGGGGATACTGTGTGTTTGTAAAGCAGAGGCATGCCGCATGGATGCTCTTGTCACATAAAACGAAGGTGACCTTTTCAGACTTTCAGTTACTGTGTTGCTTATATATTTCGTTCTGTAGACATGCACACAAAACTCCTCCATCAACCCACTCTCTAGTTTTCTCCTGAACCTTTAACTTCTTGTTTTTTTGTCACACTCACATCACCCCCACCTCAGCCAACCAGTCCCCCCATTTCCACATAAACACATTCAGCCGCTCTCAGGATTTAAAAATTCTCTGCTTCAAATAATCTCAGTCTTTTCCACCTTACCAATTACTACCTCACTTCCACAGTCTGCCCCATCACCTGTTGTGTTGCCAATGCTCAGTTGATTTTGGTACAAGTATATCCTCCAAAAACTGCCATACAGTCTTTCACTTACCTGACATAATAGTTCTTCATTGGAGTTTATGCCAATTTTGGTCCTTTTATAAAGTGCAATGTTTGTTTTTCTTTAGAAGAATTTCCATTTACAAATATATCCAACAGAGAAGGGTAACTTAGATTAGGAGAAATCATGCTTTAAAAGTAACTTGTGAAAATAAATTTTATATTGCAATATGAACTATGAAACAGCATCAGATACAAACATACACATGGGTGATCCCTCGACTTGACAGTATTCGGATCGCTCGACACTTCCCTGTTGGTTCTGTTAATGCCACTGTACATTACACCATTTTTGTAAAAGAGGCCAATGATCCTAGGCATATATGTCAACAACTTTCTCATCGATAACCAGTACCCTAGCCATGGGAATATATTATTTACTATATGCAAAGTATCGAGACAGACTGGACCACTCAAATTATTATTCTTAAAGCTAATGGCCATTTATTAACATAAGCCACACTTTGATGAACAGAAACTTGGGATGTGAAATAATAAATAGTACTTTGGAAGTCTATTAAACCAAAAGATAAATGTTGGTAGTAGGATACCATCAGGAAGTGCTTAATGTACAGCAGTTGTCAGACATACAGGGATTACACTGAGGGCCTCATTTACAAGAATCTGACGCATTGACTCCGATGCGTCACATTTCTTGCGCTGCCATGCAGTCTCCTAATGATGCCATGTATGCACTGTATTTACAATACAGAACTCCATGGCGCAAGTTTTCACAGATGCGTCAGAAATTCTGAAGCATTTGTGGCGCTAAACTCACACATTGCTGGACTATCATAAAAAAAATAAAAAAATGACTCTACTCCAGCAATGCGAGGAGGCCTCCATTTAGAAAAACCCTGCATCAGTTTTACGCCTCTACTGAGCAGGCAGTAACATTCTGATGCAATGAAATTTCACAATGACATAGTGAAATTGTAAATTTCACTGCATCAGTTCTACGTGGCTTTTCCTGTGGGAACGCCTACCTTGGATACATTATGTCTGGTGCAGGTATAATGCGACGGAAGGCTTTACAAACTGATGTATTGAGCCCAATGCTTCAGTTTGTAAATGTGGAGCAGTGTAGAGCACTGCTTGAGCCATTGTCACATAAACAAAATGGCACAAGGGTGGTGTTAAGGCCTTGTAAATGAAGCCATGCATTTTTTCTCAAACACATCCGAATTGTTCTCCACTAATCAGTCATTCTGGAATGCCCAAGCTTATTTTCTCCTATGACCCTTTAAATAGAAACACTGGCACTGATGCAGTCATTTATTGATTCAGGTGAACTGACAACTAGAGGATCCTATGTCATGTAAGAGCCCTGCACTAGTGTAATTTTATAAAAACATTTGTATGCAGCACAATAAAGCATTCTGTCAATAAAGAAATGAGGAAAAACAACCATGCTCTTTTTCTTTAAAGAGCAACAGTCCTAGAGAAAAACTCATTGCATTTAATCTGCCACATTAGTAACAGCAAAATTGATCAATATGATAAACATTACAGAATAATGGCCCTATGGCATAATAATACTGTATATTTTTCTGTTGACAGTGAATTTCAAAGTCTACTTTTTCCACATTGCTAATAGGAATGTACTGCTCTCTAAAGACAGTCCAGCACAGCATTACACCATCGGCGTGTAACAATAGTGACTGGGATGGTCTTAATTGAAGGAATTCAAGAAATGTGTGTTGTGATGTATGTTATTTCAAGGTGGTAAACGGTTGCTGTTTTAAAAGACACACCATGAGTATATGGCCTTCAGGTGTTAAAAGACTATCACTTCAACCATTATTATTTGAGTGATGCTCCTGGAGGGTTACTGCCCATTCTTGTTGCTATAGTTACTTTCGGTTTGTATTACACTCATTTGTGTGGCTTGCAGCACTCACTTTGCATACTTTTCTGCAGGCTGGTTCGTGTATTCATGCTTGTAAAGGTGTGTGGATGCAACGTGGCCTGTGAGAATAATTGTGATGCAGATCTCATGCATTTACATGGTCCATTTGTCTGCCTCTTTTCTTTCACTAGCATACACAGATGGAACCATTTTACCCCCATCCCTTACAAACCCCAGTTTACCTTCAAAACATCTTCAAAGTTAGGCTAGGGGAAAAAGGGAATATGGCTCAATTTGAAGCTTAATTTGTGTAAAAAGAAAAGGCCGCTTTAGAGTAGACATCTTCTGCCTGTTCTAAGTACATTTTAAAAGCAACTCTTTAAATAAGCGTCCGCAAGAGCAGTGGCCTTGACCTCTGTGAAAAGTCATAGATTGATAACTAATCATAAACATAAGAGTCTGCTGGCCTGAGACATTAAAGAATGGAGCTGAATTTGCCCATCCGAATGTTCTATCCAAAGCAGCCTGGACAAAACAGGCTCCTTCATCTCCTCAGAGGTATGCAGTCGTTGAGTACCTTATTAAGACAGGTTAGGTCAGACCCTCTGCTGTCTACAGCCCTGAATCTATCATACAACAGATGGAAAACGTGCATATTATGTCTAGCACACATCTGCAGGTGCATCCATTTCTGGTGGGTCTCAAATCATTTTCTGTTCGGAAAAATAAAACTTTTTTTAATACCAAGCAAAGAAGAATTAATGAATGAATTCCCAAATTCGTTACTATGCCAGTGAAAATAGGTAAGAAGCGTTTATTTTACTGTAAGATGTATACATCATTCAATTGTTTAAGGTATACACTAAAATTATTTACTTATTTTTCCGTATTCTGTCATTACGCTGTGACCCGAAAAAAACACACAAAACTTTTGATTTTGTAAAAATAAATATAAAAAGAATTGGCAAAGCCACTAGGCCTCTTTTTAATGTGCTAATGCAGGCAAACAATAATTGTGCATTTCTGTGGACCCATGCATTATAACATTAAAGCCAGACTGGCTTTGTCAATTCTTACTACATTTAAAGTAGCAGGATTTTGCACTATTAAGCATGTTTGTATTTGAGCAAAAACATATTATGTACATGTGACTTGCCCGCAATTCATGCCTAAAACATTTTAAGAATCCTACTGCAGTGAAAAAAACAAAGCAAAACATGATTGATTGCTGTACACAATACCGATTTGAGATAAATATTTGAATGTTTGATGATCATTGTTTTTTTTAGATGTATTAAAGTCCCTCATGCATTACAATAAAAACACTCAAAAGGAAGCAGAATGGTACATCAAACAGGCAAGAACATAAGGTGAGAGAAAAATACTCCTCTGAGTGGAGACAAAGCACAATCTAAGAATATCCTAAAGAATTGGTAACAACAGGTCCTTCAGACCACTACACTATGAGGCCGGAGCTATAACCGAGCAAGTACTTCCCAATGTTTTCGAATTACATTGTGTACTATACTTTCAATAAAAGTGCTACCTTAACACAAATACGAACGAACACAACTAACAAACGTGCTGGTGTAAAATGGGACTGAGGCTCGCACCTACACCAGTGTGTGGACTGGATTTTTAGAATATTTTGAACTAGGCGAATTATATTGGCGAATTATATACAGAACGGCCAAAGGGAAATGTGTCAATTATTTGGATGCTTGAGAATTTCACTACATTGTTCAAAGCTTCGTATTAATCCAGCCCCAAGAAATAAAACAGATACGCAGCATGGCGGTGTTTCATATCTGTTACCTGCCTTTTACTAGAGCGAGATACAGGTCCCAGACACATGATAGAATGCATGAAAATGTTCTTCTTTAGAGCAAATTGAGAAATCGTAATGAATATTTGCTTGTGGCCCTACAGGCTGTCTAATTTCAAGGTGTCAGTTCTAAATTCTCAGTCTATTGATGTTTTTTTTAAAGAATTGTAAAGGTTTTATTTTGTGTTTTGTGTGTGTGTGTGTGTAAAGAATCAAGTATAGTTTTTACCTGCCGATTGAGAAATAAGTCATTACTATTCCATCCTGCAAAGTGGGACTTAAGCAAGCTCTGCATTTTCATTTGACCTCAGGCATTTATCTGTAGTTGTCAGGGTCTGTTTGTAGTCAAACATGTCCACAACAAACTAATTGCAGAGGAGGCTAACATAATTGGCCAGTATCTACCTCAGAGATCCATGAATATTCATTAAAAAATGTTAATCCAAACGAGTTCTTCGCAACAATTCTCCCCAACGTGTGCTGCCTTGGTAAATAAAACAAACAAAACAATGTAGTTCCATTTTAATGTCACGTGTAATTTCAAAATGACAGGGAGTAAAAAATTAAGACAGCTGTTCATCAACATTTCCCACAAACTCCTCCTTCGAACAGATACCTTGATATTAGAAAGAAGACACAATATATTGATGTTTTACGCTATATTATAAAGCAACATATTTCAATGACTCTTGAAGTTACATTTTTTAGTCTCTGGTTATTGATGAAATACATTGCCTTTTCGTAAAACTAGAGATTCCAAATAATTATATTCAACACTATTGTAGTTAAGTGAGGCATTGTAATGGCAATAATAGTAAATTGGGTGTAGTGTATATCACAAAGAGAACTCTTACACAAAGCCATCATTTCCAAGGATTCACAAGTCTTTTGCTGTTTCAGCAGAGAGGCCAAGTATGGATGGCTCTCTAAGAGTTCATGGATTTGACATACGGAAAAGGTAGTGTTAAGAAGTATACTTTGTGAACATGCATTGCTAAAAATCTATGTTTTAGGATTTAGAGCCTGGTCTCCCTATCACCCACCGCAATACATGTGCAGCAGATGTTCACACCTCCCGGACACAAATCACTGGTACAGGGTAGTCAGCAGTTCAGGCGTTCATCTCACTCACAGAAGAGACACAGCACACTGGGTAGCATCAGACACACACACACACACACATACACACACACAAACGTATGTACATCTATTAGGACAGGCAGATAGCATCATAGCCAGCTGCCCTCCCACCACAACACTGATAATTTAACATTTAGTATTATGTTAGGAAAGGATGAGAAGTATGTTGAGCCTCCCACATGTCGCTAACCAGCAGTATCAGAAACAAGGCCGACTTTCCCCTACAGATGCATTCATTTGCGTTGGAAAACAAAGGGTCCTAAAGGTGTGTGGCTGGAAGCATGGTGCCCAACACAGAACACTGACACATTCTGTGCGAGATGTCATCACGCTAACAATTTAAAATAATTTCATAGAGTTCAGAAATAAGAGGGGCAAGAAGAGGCTGACTGTGCTTATAACAACAAAGGACATCTGTTGCCAGTTGGTTTTAAGGGGGATGACGGCTGAACTTGAGTGTGGAGTGAGTGGCAATGACTAGATGGGCAGAGAGGCAAAACCATAGTGGCCAATAAGAGCAGCAGCCCTTTTTACTTTACACATGTAGCCACTGCAATATGTACTGATGCCCCAGGAGGGCTTAGCCTCGTCCTGTGTTGTAGAGTGCTGCAAAAACCTTCATTTGGAATAGACAATGAGATCTCAAATCTTAGTAGTGATGGTTATTTCCCCTGGAATGTGAGAGTGTACCTATTACTCGTTGTTTTATTCCTACCAAACCAGGGGGTGGGGAGGCCCTTTTTACTGTTTACATAAAGGTCATTGGTGTAACGCAAAATAATGGGGTCCCCTTGCAGAATGTGATAAGGGGCCCCCAGACTCTTGCATGGCTCACAGATATGGATTGGCCATGTGCTTAATGGATCGCGAGCTCCTTGGATGTTTGGGGCCACCTCCATGCTGCACTGGCTAATGGATTGGATAAGGACATCGATAATGAATCAGTCAGGACTGGTAAAACGTGGCTAATCACCCGACAGGGTATTCTGGCACTTACAGGTCCCAGAGAAAGCAGTGAGAACGAGAAACAAGTTAGGAGAAGCACAATAAATGGGGAAAAAGCGAGGAGAAAGCAGGGAAAACAAGGGAAAAACAAGGAGCAGACACAAATAAAACAGGGGGAAATGCAAGGAGAAAGCAGTGAAGATGAAAGAAAAGCAAGCACGGGAGACACAAAAAATGGGGGAGAGCAAAGAGAAAGCAGTTAGAATGAGAAAAAAGCAAGGAGAAGGCAGTCAAAAAATGCAGGAAAATCAGGAAGATAGGAGAAAGACTGATGCAGCAGCACAGGGAGAGCTGGGCTTGGGACCTATGATAATGGCGAGATAATGGCGAGACTCAGGCCGTTAATGTCTTTATCAAGGAGTGAGTGATGCGAAGGGTACTGAGAGGAATGGAGGTCCATCGTTTGACCCTATGGAAGCTGGGCTGCTGGCCTCATGCTTTCCATAGACAGAGGCAGCTTGTCTGAATTCTCTGCTAATCTTTTTTCCATCTATTCCCTGCTTTCCCACTGTTCAGGTTGTCTTTGCTGCCCTAATTGCAGGTATTTGATGGGGAAGACACATGCTACTCTGGTGACATGAGCTGCAGGTAGATGCAAGGCAAAAGAACAATGGGCCACGTTTCCAGGCAGTAGCGAAGCACTACTGCTGTTCCTATTGAGCTCCCTCTCCATGATCTACAAATTGGGAAGCAATGATTAATCAGCACTACCCAGGCCAATAAAGCCAACATGCTGCCCCTGGAGTGCAGCAGCTCCCAACCGGATTCTGCCATCCCTGGATTGTGGTGCTTGCGGCATCCCCTCAACCCACACAGTCCTTAGTCTGGAACATCGAAGAAGGTCTACTATACGAGATCTTTTTCAGCTCATCGTGCTTGAAATCATTGGCTTTTTAGGGGTTAACCAAATATGCATAACTCACTCTTTTCAATATTTTTTGTGGAATTCCACAATAATTATGAGAAATTATGCGACATTGTTCAAAATAAAAATACAGGATTTAGTGCTACATATTTGCATGAAATGCATTCTCACATTCTTTTTGGACCCAAAGGTGTATTTTGTGCTAAACAATATAGCCCAAAAAAGACAAGTGCCATGAGCAACAGCCACTCAAGTTCTGGCCGTTTGTGTTGTTCCTGTACTCCTGTGTTAAATGTTTGCCTTCAACATTGCATAAGCACATAATTTCATGAATTTTGGGTAACAACCATAATGCAAAGTTCACAAAATTAAATGAAATTACATCCTCAAAAGTTCTCCTAGGCCTACGTCGTGTCCAAGATGGGAAAGCTTAATAGAGTATGCACACCCAAAGCTCACATAAGTATGCACTGTACGTGTGTGGACAACAGTGCATGCACTTTCAGCCAGAGTAAGAATATACAATACTTTCTTTAACTGCCTGCACTATAGCTGATTGTTTGCAATACTAACAAAATAGTTTACCAAAAGTGATTCTAAAGGTAGGAGAGGTTCCGGGAAAGTGGTACTGTAACATGCCTTATTATACTAGGGTTATGAAATTGTAGTGCCTTCAAACAGCTGCTTTTGACAAGCATTTCACTTGGCATTGTGCTGTAACTAGGCAGCTACTCTCGTGTTGGCCATCATCTCTTTAAGGGCACTTGATCTCAAGGTCAGGACTGCAAACCAGAATCATTTCTAGCAAAACGATCATTTAACCCATACTGTAGAAAGCCACTTCTAAAATGGGAACATGGAGGTACGGGTGGGACTTGGCGTCCCCCATCCTCCTCCGAAAGTAGACCTTCGAGCCTGCAGCCCACCGGGTAAAGAACATATTGCTATACTGTCCTGTCTGGCCTGTGCTCTGCTGCTGGCATTCAAGCACCCAGGATCTCTTCCGTGGGGTGATCCATCTTAATATCCACTCTGGAATACTCGGCTACCAGAATGTCTTAGATAAAATATTGACAGCCACAATATTAAGAAGGTACATTTTAAAAAGGTAAGTGTAGGATTATGTTACTTAATGCCACTTAATGTTCCCTTAACAATATATGTAGCTGTGAATCATGTAGATGTGGAGTTAAGTGAGTCAATCTATACTTACCTATATACACCTACTCTCTCAATATTTTGATCCTATTTATGAACACAATATTTGGTAGCACAATGTTTTTGTTGTTCATATTTCGTCAAACAATACCACAGAAATACTCATATATCTGGCATAACACACCACGGTTCTAATATAGTCATTACCACATCAGTAACACCTCAAAAACGCTGCCATTCAAGAGATTTGCCCCGACCCCTAAGTAGGATTTATGTTCTTCCTCCCCTTTTCGATTGGCCTCTAGTCATTGCTTCCGGTTGCAACTGCTCCAGATACACTGGCCCTAGATGCGAGCTTTGGTGTCTGTGCCCTATAGATATAGAATACTTGCATTCGATAGCCACTTAACCTGACAGCAACTAACAGGAGCCAATTGTTCCGTCAATAGCGGCTTAATATTGAATTTTTCTGCATTTTAGTTCAATGAACGGAGAATTACAATTAGGAAGGAGGAAATAGGAATCTAATAATCCAGTCAATATGGAAATTCCCTCTGACTATAAATGAAAAACACCTCAATGAATGGAAATGGTACCCAAAGAGCTATAGGGATACCACTGAAACATAGCAGAGGAACTTTACGCATGTGCATATTTAAAACTTCTTCCTGTATCACATGTAATGTAAATGCACGCGCTGAATGCATACACTTTCATTACTAAATTATTATTTAAAAGTACAGATGTCATCAGCTGGAGAATGATAAAATAACGGCGGTGCTGATCTACAAAAATGTACTTTAATCTTTGATGTTTTGCAGCTGAAATGCAACACGTTCCAGTTCCTATTGCTGCACAGCTATGTGCACTCTTAATTATACATAGTAAATATTGATGTATGTTTTATCATCATGTTTCTTGTTAAAGCCAAGACATTTTACGTTTCTCTATTATTTTCTGCTGAATAGCTCTTTTAAGCCCAGTCTAAAACTTCCGGAGTGAAATTATATAAATATTTAGCCGAGTTTACTTCCAATTGAAACGACTCCTCATTCTACTCTGTCCCCTAAAAGTGAAATTGCATTCTGATCCATGAAGTGTGGCCCGGATTGGGCCACAAATGAGCAGCTGCCAGGGAGGGAGGGTCAGACGGCCCATTGACACAGAGAGACCACAATAGTAGTCCATATGAAAGGCCCCAATGCATACCTAAGACCGCTTCATTTTATCAGGCCAGGCCATCCCACTTTGATTCCTTTACTGTTGGAATCCACGCCTCTCCATGGCTCTGCCTTTGGTGGTTGTCAGAGGCCATGAAAAGTATCCATCTCCCTCACACAGTGACCTACCTCCTTTACCCATCCGGACCACGTTGATGCTGGTGAGGTTCTAACACTGAACACACCTCTCCTATCAGACTGCCTACTGACAGTTTTACTGTAAATTGATAAGAAGGACGTGCAGAGGACTTGTATCAAAGCAATGGTACTTTCAAACAAGCATTGGTAAAGCCAATAGGTTGCACCTATGCAAGAGCTTTTGGATTTGTCAATGTATTTTAGCCATGATGGATAGTTTGGCTGCTCGTCAATGTGGCTAAAAATTAGAAAAATAAGCACTATAATGGGACCAGCAGATATCACTTTTTTTCTGGCTGCAGGAAGGGGGCATGAAGCATTGAATGGAGGAGGTAGGCAGAGAAACCATAATCAATATGATGCAGCCAGCAATTGCCATGTCATAGTGCTTTTTTTGTCTGGTGGGAGGGAGAGGGCTGACTGAAGAGAGAAGAAGGAGAGGCAAGCAGCAATCAATGGCATGAGGGTGGAGGGAGGTCATACAACAACAACAGGAGGGTGTAAGCAACACAGGACGTAAAAAAGCAACAACAATGAGGAATCAAATACAACAGGGGGAACAACAATAAAACATTCCCTCAAAACAAGTACAAGCAATGGAAGGACACCGATAAAGCAATTACTCAATACTTGGCCCATGCTCTAGGGAAGGGACAAACACATGAGGAGAAAGTGAAACTGGCAGGTGCAGACCAATGATGGGTAAGGAAATGAGACTGACGGTAAAGTCAACCAATGGTATGAGACCATCAGACGCTCCTAGACTGCTTACCGCGCCTCTCTACCCGGCTCTTTTCAGGTTTTGACTCAAGGCTTATCAGGGCTTTTTATACCTGTTTTAACCTACGTGCTCAACACCTAACTCACCTGCTGCTGCTCGGGCAGCCATACTACTCTCAGTTCTACTAATCCAATAAGATCAATTTCACCTACTATAGCGCACATAGCTGATTATTATCTACCACTCTGGCCGGACGGCCCAGCCTTGATGAAGTCACCTGTGTGACGAAACACGTGTTGGCTGTATATCTATGATGGTACTATGATCTCTAACACCCACGAATAAAGGCATCATCTACTAACAAGACTCAAGACTTTTCTTCAACATCATACTTCCTCCAACCTACAACACACCATCAAGGATTTTCATCCTTGCCATATTATTGGACAATACATTCTGTGTGCTGTGGCCAAATTGTTCCCCCAATGGTATGTAATGAACAGGTTCTAAGCCCATTTAAACTAACAAAATATCCCACAAGTGGAGCCCTGAAAACATGACCTCTCTATTGAGTGACGTAAATGAACACAAAGAATAGGTAACCAAGAAATTTACATAAAAAAGTTCAATACTCTTTAAACACAGGTCTTCAAAAATGCTCACAAAGGTAAAATTACGTCATTTTTGTTAAAAAAAATTATAAGGCTCCTGCTAAAGTACATGCTGGCATGCATGAGATCACCGACCAAGCTGCTGCAAACTTTTGAGAGGGATGGAAATCCCAGGCCAGATACAGTGAAAGCCCTGCTATATGCCATAAAACAAACATTGACAAAGCTAATGAATCAGACTTCAGTGTGCTAACATATACAAATAGGCATGGAGAAATATATATTTGTGAATTTCTGTGTTTGCATGTGTTATCATGTTAAAGCTTTGCTGATACTTGTTTAGAAATATAAAGACAGAAACTCTTTCAGACAGCTACTCTGTTAAACAAGACCTAAGAAGACTGGGCTTTCATTAATTAGATCCGTGCATACTGGGAGCTTTGTTTGATTTCATTTAACCAATAAGACTAATGCACCTGATAACAAGCATTTGCAATGCAATGGGTCTCACATTTGCTCAAGTTAGAGCTATTAGCGTTGTAAACTCCTAACCAGACTTTTCTTGCCACATAAATTGAAAATGAAAAGTAGAAAAGTTTCCCATAAGCAAGCCGATTCAAAGGGCCACGCCATGAGAATGAGCGTGAAGGAGACACACAAAAGGAAAAAAAGTTCACTCACAGTCAAATGTATATCGGCAAAAGTGCAATTAGCCTTGTAACAGGGTCAATGTCCAAGGCAGTAAACAAGCCACCCCAAGGAGGGACAAACGTAAAGCATTTACCAATGATAATAAAGGATTTTTGAAAGGCAAGCCCATGAACGAGCGGTAATGATGGGCGTGAGGTGGACATGGTTAGAAGCCCAAATAGAGAACAACATGTCGGAAAAGCAACGCTTGCACGCTGCTATTCTCGACCTAAAAATTAGTTGTGAATAAAGAAAACTGGACAAGGATTTGGTGTTCAGATAACATGCAGATGTGGTTTTCATGAGGCTGACACAGTTTACTCTAACCTTTACCTGCCTAGAACCAGAAGCATCAGCACCTGCATTCCGAGCCACTCCCAAAACTGAGTGTCTTTAGGCGCTGCCTGCAACCACCAGACAAGTTAAACACTGGTCTGCCTTGAGCTATTTCAGACTTCATGAGCAGAGCTGCTGAACTTTTGTGAAATGGCTGAACCAATTCACCAACTTAATTGCTTGCCCTGGATGAGTTAAATTTTATGGCTGAAAGTAGCATAAACTTACATTTGTTCTTAACCAGCAGACAGCTGCTCTGCAGCATAAGCAAAATTTTAGGAAATACTTTCAGATTTAGCAACGAAGGAATTATCAAAAAAAATCCCACTTTTTCAGATAAACTATAGTTATTTTCTGAGACTTTTTTCTGACAAGCACAGGAAAAACAATATGTACGAATAGGTATTGTTTGCAAATAGAAACCGAGATTGTTGATTTTATTTTAATGCATGAACGTTGCTTTTGTAGTAATCCCGACAGGAAGGTCTAACAGCAAGAGTCCAAACAGAGCATAGGTTTAAAAATATACCCGCGGCTGTGTTGTGCCAATTCTGTAATGAAGGCTTGTGGTTAATTCCTCCAGATCCTCATAGGAACCCACTGTTCGCACTTCAAACAATTGTTACAGTTTGAATCCAATTGACTCCAGACAAAAGTATTGAGATAATCAGCATATTAAATCCAACACTATAACCATATGTTAATTATGTAAATGATTCATTTTAATCAGCTAGAACCTTGTAACGAGTTACCGGGAATGCAAATGTTGGGAGTTATTAAAAATCTCATTATTATTCATCCAGGTCTGCATGCAATGTATCCATCCAAACAGATAAATTAATAGCTAGATGAAAGATGAAAGGGCTTGAGGGGAAGTCTGAGGGAAGCCATCTGTCATGCTCTGTTTCCCCACAAGACCCAAGCTGCACCTCAGAGACTGCGGAAACGAGGTTCCCCAACCACAGACAGCGGTAATTTAAGAACCCCAGTGGCCTGTCTCTGGCGTTACGCCAAGGCTTCGTTCCTCCATTCAGGGTCTGTGTATATGTTTCTTCTCCACTTGAAACCAAGAAGAGTAACACACGATTGTTGACGATGAAGCCAGACATAGGGCCTGATTCTAACTTTGGAGGACGGTGTTAAACCGTCCCAAAAGTGGCGGATATACCACCTACCGTATTACGAGTTCCATAGGATATAATGGACTCGTAATACGGTAGGTGGTATATCCGCCACTTTTGGGACGGTTTAACACCGTCCTCCAAAGTTAGAATCAGGCCCATAATGTTCTGAAATCCAGGTATGCCCTCTGAACATTTTCATTGTGGATTGTCCAGGCCAATGTGGCAGATGAAGTGGTGAGAACAAAAGAATAATGGAGGAACTGTAGATAATTTACGCTCTACCTATATATTGCATCTCGAGTCTCACAGGAAAGTAAATAGCAGCCATTGTGTCCCACTTCTCTCTCTTATCTTCAAAAGAGAGCAAGGCTATCAGCATTGGCTCAGCACGACAGAGTCTGCTTATCACATGACACGTTGATGACAAACGACCTGGCAGGCAATGAGCACATATGACATGAATTTCTGAAATATCAACGGAAGTAACAGTGTAAATGTAGATTGTTGTTTTTCTTTTGTAAAGTATAAAAATGTACGAAAGAGGTCTGCTGGACTTTTCCAAAAACAGCCATACCCAAAGATTTCCTTTCCAGGATAATGTGTTTCTGATACTGATTGACTATTTGCTTGTGTTCAGCTGAATGCTTTCCAGAAAATTCTACTTATGATAATCTAGTAAAACGTCCTTATAAAATTAAGCACCACCTATTGCGCTTTTCTGCTTAATTCGTATTATTCCAACAAGCCCTGGGTAACATACGTGGTGGATTGAGCGCCTAATGAAGAGATGTGTGTATGCTCAGAGAAACAACTCTCTCACTCCAAAGGATGTCAGTCTCATCCTCTCAACTCCTTCTAGGTTGCTAAAATGAGTGTCCTCGAGATAGGTAATTAAAAAAAAGTATTAAATCCCGAAGAAACGGTTTACACTTTCAAATTGAATCAGGACTGAACATTTTGCACTTTTTAAAAGATAAGTGTAGATAGGAACACCTCATTTCAAACCGTGGAGTTCATTACTGCGAATCATATCCCATGAGAAAGTTTCCAGTAAAGCAGCAGAGCACGGCAGCAATGACAAACAAGTTAAAAAAACACCTTTGTTTGACATGGAAGACATGGAAGGAAATTGCAGAGTTCCCAGAGATTAACTGCTGCCAGTGTTTGTTGGGCGCCAGCAGTTATAATTGGGAACCTGGAATTATGTTTCATCTTTAGACTTTTGTCTCAGAGCAAGACAGAGAAAAGCAGCAGTGAAGTCAGAGGAGCATAGTAAAAGAGTGACAACGGGACACATTAGGGATCAATAAGAACCTTCAAGAAGGGCACAGAAGGGCAGCACTGGGAGGGTAGTGGGGGGACGTGGCAGGTGATAGAATCAGGACAGAGCAGCGTTGGCATGGGGCACGCCCTGGTATTCAGCAATGCCAACCAGATGATTCCAACATACATTTCGGCCCTCTCCCTAATCTTATTGTTAAAAATGACTTCCTGACAATATCCTGTGTTATTTGTTGTTGCCAGTTCGCCTCTTATTTCCCCTCTGACACCTGTTCTCAGGCTCGAAATGAACATCTCACGTTGACAACAAGAATTGAACCCACTCATTGCTTTTCTTGGTGCCAATTCTTTCCTCATTGAAAGGGAGTGCTCCATTTGCCCAGCCTTCAGCAAGTGGTTAGACACAGCACACAATATAAAACGATGTGATTGAACAATATTATTGTTTACTATTGTGATGCAACATTTGGTGCTATCTAGTGGTCTGAGCCATGTTAGCTGCTACAAAGTCACAAAAACTGTAGCTTTGCTTTAAATATGGTGCATCCCAAGCACTTTAGATTTCTATTTTACTTGGGGTTAAAACCAATTTGCATTGTGGTTATATTCAACCTAAAATACATCCACCTTGAATTCTCGAAGGACGGCCTGTGAAGGATAGACAAATAAATTCTGGGGCTACACATACACATTTGGATTATACCTATCTTGCTCAAAGAATGCCTACATTCATTAGTAGTAGTAATAGTAATAGTAGTAGTAGTAGTAATAATAATAATAATAATGATAATAATAATAGTGATGATAATAATAATAAAAAAACACTGTATAGAGAATACTATGACAGAATTGTTTCAAGGCACTGGATGGTATGTCTTGTCATTACCCAATTCAGAATGAAACGCTGATTCAACCTGCAAAGATATAATCTGCATAGCAAAAATGAAAATTGGATCCAATTAAAATAACTGATGGCATGTATGCTTTGTGCTTCCCCGTAACGCTGCATACTATATGCAAATGTTGCTAGATTAAATGGGTGCAGGAGTGAACACCAAACTCCCTTTCCTACTATTTTTCTCCACAAAGATGTGTTGTGCATCACTCTAGGTTCTGCATGTGCAGCATCTAATAAATGAGGTCACCTGTGAGTTATCAAGTCAGTACCTGTCCGCACAAGCTCCAGCCGACAGCTCACCAGAAGATGGTATGAAATATGTTAATAAGATGCATGTTGTCCTTGCGTGCACCTAGCTCTGGAGTGAGGACTCAAAATCTGATAAACGTGTGAAGTGTCTCCTCATCATGTTTGTTCAGCATCCTCATTCTCCTCAACCATGGACACGTGTGTTACTGTGGTTGTCCACTTGTTTGCATTGCTCAGTGCCACATGTGTTTACAAACAGATCTTTCTGGACAACTAGTCGAAATACTTCTCTTGCTCGCACACTATCTCCATTATAATGGTAAAGAAGGAAAAAATCTAACTGATAACGTCTATTCTTTTGGTCCACACACACCATTCCTTTGGCTTTTCTGACTATGTGATAATCACACTCTATAATGCATTAATATGACATCACAATCATTTCCGGGAATCCAGTGCTACACTAATGTACCAGCAAATTGGTAAATGCATTTCTACCTCAAGCCAAATAAGACTTAAGAGCCGGGTAATGTATGCATTATCAATATCTTCAGGGACTGAGAGACCAAGCGAAGAAAGCAGAGTCTGCTAGCCTTTCTGTGTGCATGCTTCGAGAAGTCTGCTCACACATCCGCAAAACACTGGCACAGGGGGAGCAGAGGAACAAGCATCTCTAAGGTAGACTATAGAAAGAACCCCAACTTTTTGCACTCAAGACGGCGGCCATCAGGTGGTGAAACTGGAAGGCATAGCAAGGTAGACAGAATAAAAGACAGGATTTAAAGATTTATATAATCATCATGAAATTATTTTCTGTCATGTCTGTTAAGCAAATGGCTTACGGAGTATTTGAGAAAATATACCTGTGCAGCAAATATTTGTGACAAACAAAAAGCAAAAATAAATACAAAAGGCTAGATTTGCTTCACCTGGGATGGGTATGGATCAATTAGAGTGCCATAGTCATGATCTTTGCTCACTCCCTCATGCACACTGAGGTATTCTTCCAAACTATCAGCTACAGAAAATAATAGGGCAAAAAAAGAGTGGCAAAAAATTGAGTACCAAAAATACCGAGGACCAAAATATTGTGAAGGCAAATTTATATAGGCAGGCATAGATTTACTGTACTTAACTCCTAATTTACATACCTTGATGATGTGTATCCTCTGCGTACATAGATGTCAATTTAGGGTTAGTACTTCTGTAAGAACACACAATTTGAAATGGTGCACCTAACCATTAAAGAGTCCAGAATCCTAAGTATCTTGGCATTTTATTTTATTGAATTCCTTTATTCCATCAAAATAGCCAAACAACAGCCAACATGTTTCATTTAATTGATGTGAACTTCCTCAGGGCTTTTTAAGATAAAGCATAAGTAATTCCAAGCAGTGATCCAATCCAACGAAACAATTATCATAAGTCATGGCCAAATGGGATAGGCTTCACAAATTTCCAAGGGGAGATTCTACTCCGATATAGAAGCCGAAATCCATGCAGATCGCCACCAATGTAGTATCTGATTTCACAAAAAGGTTTTATCAAATGCTATATTTGTGGCGATGATAGTGACGTCAACAAAATTTATTAGAAAGGTAAATGGGTGTGTGTACTACATTGACTAGAGTTCAGTGGATTTAGCTTATGTTTAATTAACTGTTACCTTTTTCTAATACAAGAGGCTGGAATGGGACAATACAGACTGCCTTTGCAACTATTTGCATGATTTTACAAGGTTGCAGTTTTTCCTCTTGCTTGTCTTTTAAGGGTACATTTGAAGCCAAGCAAGCTAAATATGGTTCTCAAAAACACAATACAGTACCTGAAAGTGACCAACCACCACAGTTGACGGTTTTACAAAGTCTAAAGTATCAGAACTCCAAGTGCCTATACTGAATGCACAGGATGCAGAATATCAGGACTACCCAGTTTTGATTCCATATCATGATTCTTCAACCACTCAAAACTTTCTGTCTCTTTATCTCACTGTGACAGTTTAGGTTTTTTTTATTGTCATCCCTGCATTGTCCCTTTGTCACTGATCGTCTGTCTCTTCTTACTTCCTGTAAGCCAAAATCTGATGATGAAAATATGTCCCGATCCTAAAAAGTGAGTATCCCTGCCCACAACCACCAGCCCAAATTAAGCACGACAGTTGAGGATGGCGCTATGACGGTTGCCAGGATGAAAGAGAAGCTGTGTATTTCAAGCAAAAATGGTTACTCCTGTGATGTGCTCTGAGGCTTTTTGTTATGTTCCTATTCAAATCGAGATTGGCACTTACTCTGCAGTGGCCTGGAGAGGTGGGTTCAGGCACAACGTTTGCGGTATATATGCACGGATAGTTTACTGACAGAGCATGCTTCACCAGTAATGCTTCACATGGTTGATCAGAACGCTTATCTATGTGAACTTGGAAGAGATGTCCCAATCAAAAGCCCAACTACTGGTCAGTCTTATGAGTCATAAGTACGGTCTTAGTTATTTCATTCTTTGGACTTTTGTTTACAAACTAATATTTGTAGCAAAAAATGCAATGGTATATTTGGCCAGTCACATTCTGAATAGTTGTTTTTTCTGACAATTAAAAGTGCCAAGTTGAAGAAAATGCACACAAATTGAGATTCGTTTGTCTGCCTGGCAAAAGCTTTTGAAGGCTTTGTTCTCCAATCACTTGTTCTTTCATGTGTTTCCCAACGCAGCTCTGCCAATGAAATTCTATTTTTCATGTTAAATCCCTTTGTGTGTTTATGTTTTTTAATACCCTAACATGTCTTTGTAGCATCTATAATTGGGTCTTTGCACTGTTTTGACAAGGCTTAGCACTACAGTACTTGGGCTGCAAGAGTAGTGAGAAAACCCTCCAAGATACTGCAACAATAGAAGCCATCGCGCAGAGGACCAGACACGTGACGTAACATTTCTAAATGAAGCACAGGCTACCTACTCCTTCTTGTATGGGATGTTCAATAATTCCTTTTGACATATTCTAAGTGCCATCTTCAAACCACATGCCAGAAAAGTGCTGATAAATACCATCTGAGCTTGATATCAGGTTTTACTTTAGGTGCGCCATTAGACAAGACTTTTTGATTTTACTAAAATTATATGCGTAGTGTAATTTATTTTGAGCTTTTAGCCATCTGTCATTAACATTTTTTTTCCGCCCACTACAACATACAGCATGGACACGGGGTCAATGCAGCGTAGCCCTTGATGAACTTCACTGTGAGTGATGACATCCTGACCTTTTCCAAGGACCACATCCACACACAAATTAGTTTACTTTAGTATGAATGACTACTTTGGCAAATTTTGCTTCCCGAGCTTCCCTGCAGCTCCCACAACACTAAGGGGCAAATGTATGGCCCCCAGCGCCATTCCAACGCCACATTAGGGTCATTTTAACGGCGCTAATGTGGCATTAGAAGGCCAAAAACGCTGCACCATATTTACAAAGTGGTGCAATGCATGCATTGCGCCACTTTGTAACCCTTTGCGCTCAAAGCAGGCGTTTTAATTGAGGCTTCCGTTGTTTACAATAGGCCTCTGGGTGCTTTGCAGGATTAGGATCAGACTTTTTGAAGCTAATCATGCAAAGCACCGGACTAGTGTAAAAAAGTCTGACGCTAGTCCCCTAACTAACGCCATGGTGCGCCATATTTTAAATAAGGCGCACTCATGGTGGTGTTACGGAGGCACTAAGGGGCGCAAGAAAGCACAACTTTTCTTAAATATGCCACTAAAGTTTTGCAAAAACAATGATAAAAGGCAAGACAGGCCTATTGGCTTTGCTAACACCTCTGCAGCAAAATTCCAACTTTTATGGCTAACACCGAGTGAAAATGGTCTTAGTGACCATTGGTGTGCAGGATATTCTCTCTGTTTAGTGCACACTGTTTCCTTCAGTTTGGACGTAGACAGAACTGCGAGTCTAGAAGCCCTTGGACTGAGTTTATTTTGGGCTAAACTTGTGTCTGTAATACCTTGTGCCAACATCATCGGAATGAGGCTGAGAGGTAATGCGTAAAGGAAAAAAGTTATTGTGTCTTTGCAGATTGTTTGCAAAACTTCAGTGAAGTGGGCGAAGATGCACGAGAGCTCGGGTTGTGGCAGTACTGAGGCCTGTGTTAATATTAATTTATACTAATACTTAGCACCACACTCACACAGTAACCTATAACCTGGTAACCAGTAACAGATTTTCCCAGTAAACCCATGCACTTTCCCCGTATTTATGGCCATGTGGAGTGTTCCGTGAGCCTCTCTACTCAGCGGTTATATTTATATCTCACAGAGATGTTTACTGTTACAAAGAAATAAAAATAAACCATGATCCACCGATAGGCCTTGAAAAGCTAAGAGGCTGTGGTACAGGGTTTGGCGGCTTTTAAAAATGTTGACCGACGAGTAGTTTCGCGGTCACGCTGAGCTCGTATACACAGCACATTTAAACCCTAGTTTATCTTAAGCACTAAAGTGCTTTGAGATTTGAGGTCCTCTGCATTATGCAAATTAAAGTGTGAAAATCAATACACATTAAACCTTGGATTTTTGCATTTATACAGCAAAGTGAATTGATCCTCATTTTAATGAGTCACATGGATGTGAAAGCTGGGGTTTCATATTTCTACAGCACTGAAGCTTTCTAGTGCGGTAAAAATAGCAATTGCCATTGTTACCAAATGTAATGGTACTGGTTTTACCCAGCGTTTAATTTGTAAAACAAAAAATAAATGCTTGGTCTTTCCTCCAGAGACCACTGCATCCCCCATTGCACCTACCTGTGCTGCCAATGACAGTACAAACACAACTACGAACCATCACGCTTCTACAAGTGTAACAAACTAGACTCTTCCAGCCCACCCAGCACTACAGGAGAAATTAGTCATTTGTAATGTATATTGATTAATAAACAGCTGTTCTTGTGCTCACTTCCAAATTATACAAACAGTGCCACCAAGTGGCATACTGTCACAGTTGCTGTTGCTGACACTGAGGTGCTGGTGCTGAGCACCAGAAACCACTGATTCAAACTAAGCACTGTTTTTATCACTCAAGGAAAGGCATTTTACTATGACTGAAGTCTTTAGCAATGCCAGATGCTTGTGGATTTTCAGAACACTTCATTGACCCTATGAGCGTCAGCAAAAACTGTGATTTTTGCATTTGGCTAGTCTTTTTTGCCTAATGACTTGAGGTTAGATGTATAAAGACTTTCCGTGGTCAAAAAAGGCCCAGTTTGCATAATTGATTTGTTTGTGATTGCAAAAATGGCTTTTACTGTGTACAAACAACAATTGGAGATTTGGTAAAACAACCAAATCGCAATTTGGGTTCTCGACCCATTTACCAATTTGGTATTAGAAATGGGCATGTCTAGGGCGTCCCCTCCAAATATCAAATTGGAAATATAAGTATTAATGTTTTGCGACTGAAATCTGGTTGCAAAACACAAATGTTTTACTGACTACAAACATGTAGTGGTAACCTATTCGCAAACAGGAAGGGATCCCACAAGGGACCCATACCCCTTTGAGAATGATGTAAAAAACATTTTTAAAGAGTAATCAATGACCTCCTGGACCACTGTCTAAACTTTAAAAATGGTACTCTTACTTTTTGTTTTGTTTTTCCTTTACGGAAAAAGGTTGCATTAAAAAAAGATTACTTATTTAAAAGAAATCACAGACATGGTGGTCTCCTCAACTGCGACCATTGTTTTTGCAACCAGTGCTGTATTTTCTGAAGCGATCTATGTACTAATAGGTCAGTTCACAAAACACCAAATCCCAGTGGGTTGCTAATTCCGCTAAGCCTCATTAATATTCATGAGGTAGGTTGATTTGTGACCCATTTGGAATCTATATTTTGTGAACTGACCTGTCAGTAGATTGATCGGTTCACAAAATACCTTACTTGTTACAAAAATACTGGTTCTCAAATTAGAGCAAAATATTTGACTACTGCTTCATACATTTGGCACTATATGTGGACCACTTCATCATTTTTGCTTTATTTCTTTGACATACTATATCAATCACAACAACAAAAGGTGATAAATGGAATGTTTGCAAAGGTCTCAGCAACTGGTAATAGTTCAAGCATTATTCAAATGCATTGGTATTTTGCCACCAGCACCTTCTCAAACTCGGAAATAGTCATCTGCAAATCAGTCTTGGTGTTGCTCCAATACGCACAGTCCAGCTTGAACTGCCAGGCCACATCAACAGTTGAAGGAAACACAATGAACTCCAGACAGTTTTCTGCCTTGGTGGTCTTGATAAGTGAAGTGTAGCTTAGATTTCATGCCACAACAATCTTGATTTGCATATGGTTGCTCCTTGTTTGCAAAGGGCAAAAAGATCCACTGTAATTCAGCCCGACTGATTACCAGTTGCTGAGAAATTTGTAGTTAATCTACCAAACACAATTTTTGGTGTTTTGCTTTGAAAAACTATGGTCTATTGTTGATAACAAATGAACTTCTAAAGTACGGAGCTAAGTTAGCACAGCAAGCTTAAAGATGGCTCCCAATTCAGAATGCAACTTGAGAAAACACTCTTTGCTCAAGCTAATACCACAATCTGTGATGCTGAATGACCACTGTCTAGCAATATCTACATGCAACAGTTCTAATGTAGCCATGAGACAAAAAAGAATAGTACAAAAATATGTATAGCCCAAGTGCCCAATGTGCCGTGGGTGGCAAACCCGGTTCCCACAGACATCAAGCAGTGGCCCTTTTCTTTTAATTTCTTCAAATTTTTTTATGATTATGTATTTTATTTTCTATTCTTTAGTGAAATTGCAGAAACCAGTGAGAGTTTGTGGGCCTTTAAAGAACCGTGGCACTTGTTATAATGTAATGGTGGATGCAACATATTTTTCTCTGTTGAGATCAGCCAATCAGAGGCTTCAAAGCTGCAAATCCAGCTTTTGGACTGCGGACCTGAAATTAGCCGAGAAAAAAATCCTTTTTTTAAATGTGGGTTTGTGCATTGTTCACAAATCTGATTTTGTAGACTTTTCCTGGATGGACGGTCCAGATATTTCTAACTTTTAACCCTCCGAAGACCACCTCACACATTTTTAGAATGTCTATTTCTCGAAAACTACTTAACGAATTTAAACCAAACTTTGCAAGGCACTTCCTTAAGTAAAGGTCTACTTTAATGCCAATTTTAGTCTTATTCCGTTCAGCCATTTTTTTCTTTTGAGGAAACCAATAACTCTTATGGGAGTTCACATGGGAAACGTTATTTTCATCTTCCCGTGATTCTCTCTTGCAGGCATAAACATCTATCTTGTGGATCTGCATGAAACTTGTCAAAAGAAGAGATTTATTTTAAAACTTTTCATGCATATTAATCAAACAGCACCCATGTTATTAAGACAGTAAGACAACAAAAATGCCCTTTAAAGGAAACTTTGATCTATTCATAACTACAGGTGCAGTTGTTGTCTGTGTATTATGGGTTTTTTATATACGATTTTTTTATATGAAGCAGATCTGACTAGTCATCGTGCATCCAAAAAAGACCATGCAAGGGTGTTTTCTTGCTACTCCATTATCCCTATAATAGAACCCTAATATCTATAATAGCGGGCACATTTTTTTTTTTAAACGCAGTCGTCCAGTTGCATGCTTCTAGCTGCCAGCAACTTAAGAAGCGTGAACGCACCAGAACCCATTGTATTTAAAGAATTTATGATTATGTAGGGCATCTGCTTTGCAAAATGTGATTCGATGTTACTTTTTTGTGGAGAAAGCATTTTCCCAGAGATAGGCTTTTGGGTGATTTGAACTGCCAGAACTGGCAGTCTGTAGCTTTTTATAGCCCTTAAGATTAAAACTGAGGACAAGGGTAGAATTAACTGCCACCGGCTCAACGCTACAGTGCACTGTGATGGTCCTAGTGACAACATAAATCCGAGGTCGAAGGTCAAATCCTATGAGCCTTGGGTACCCAAGCTATGCATATTTGGCTGAAATGTGGTGTTAGACATATTTATTGTGTGTTCAAAACCTGTCAACCGTATAATGCTGCCTCTGTTTTAGATTTTTTTCATGCAGCAGGAGGACTCATCTTTACAATCACCACTTAGGGTAGGCTGACAAAGTTTCATTTTCAAGTGTCCCTGCCAATGACATAATTCAAACAATGCTTAATTTGTAAAATTAGGACTAGAGGTGAACACCCTTTTTCTCAGAAGCCTGATGCACCATTAGCCAGTGTTGGGCGTGCCCAGTACCAAGGCTGTATAATCTTGATTTCACCTCATGCATCTTACATTCACCACAGCTTCTCCCTGCCCTTCTATCTCGCTCTTACAGGATCGTTTTTATCCTGTTTCGTCTTCTTGTCACTTTTTCATTTATTTCCCTTCCTCCTTTTTCCACCCTTTGCAGTCTTCTGCTCTTTCACTCAGGGTCAAAAGGTGATGAAAATAAGCACATTGTGTCCCAAAAAAGAGCGCCAAAGGCCCTACCTGCAACTAGCCCGCTATATTGGAAGCCAATGGTGGGTTTGCATTTGTGCTGTATGCAGTCAGGCAATTGGAGCAGGAAGGCTCACTTTTTAGGTCGAGCAAGCAAGGGCTTTGAACTTTGGTAAGTGTTGTGGGCTTTTAACCACGCCTACTGGATGCCCATCACTTTCACTCGTTAATGGGCTTGCCTTTCATAAATCCTTTGTTATCATTGGTAAATGCTTTACGTTTGTCCGTCCTTGGGGTGGGGGGTGTTACCGCCTTGCATACTGCCCCCATTACAAGATAATCATACGATTGCTGATACGTTTGACTGTGAGTGAACTTCTTTTTCCTTTTGTGTCCCTCATGGCGCTTTGAATAGGCTCGCTTATGTCGCTGGTTTACTTTTCATTTCAATTTATGTGGCAAGAAGAGTCCTGTTAGGAATTCACAACACTAATAGCTCTAACTCGAGCAAACGCGAGACCCATTGCATTGCAAATGTCTGTTTGTTATCCTGTTAAGAACCTAACATAAAGACATGCACAGAGTCTGGGATCTACAAGAAGGTGCAGCGCAAATCTGATTATGGTTAATTATGAAAAACTGTAACCTCAGCACAATTGCTGGCGTGTGCCCTTCTCCTTTGAGAGGTCACATTTCGATATCAAAGAAGGGGCCTCAGGGTCTTTTCTGAATGCCTTGATTGGTGGTTAAAAAAGAGCTATAACTGGGGTACAGTGGGCCCTTGGCATCCCTGAGCCCCAATACCAATCCACCTCTTCCACTAGTAATAAGTACACCCTCGCTTCTTGCGGCTTCATTCGTACTAAATACATTTCTTAATCTATGGTTCAGCTGCTAGAGTATGTGCTTGCTGCTATTTCATCGAAGCCCGGCCTTCATAAAATAAACATGTTTGGGTGATATGCTGTCTATGAATAAATCAGCTCTTGCTTATTCAGACTGCATCGGGACCCTATTTTCCATCGCAGCAGAGATACACTTTGAAGGGTAGACAGGTTCTTTAAATGCCAGGCGCTTTCCTGTCATTTCTGTATTGACTTTGGGGCACTTAAGCATGAACCTTATGGAAGGGAAAAGATGTACTGCACTTCCCAGAATGCTATGCAGCACGGCAGCACAGACAATGTAACAGATGCAGCAGAGCCCCTGAACATAACAAACAGCAGCAAATGGAAGGCATCGCAGCGCGATGGCAGCATATGTGATCACAATGGAATTCTCCATGACCAGCTCGCCCAGTGACCTGGAAGTAAAACAGCATCCTGCTCCAGTTGAAGACGGCAGCGCGGTTCCCAAGTTACCCTGCGGCACTTGAGAGAGGGACATGGATAATTAGAATGCCAACATTTTGTGCAGAAAACGGAAAGTGCAATTAGCATAATGATATCTGGAGAAAAAAATAAACCAGAAAGATAATTCCCGTAGTTCACGAGCAGTTCGGTCTGTAAGTGGACAGCTGAGTTAAGCACAGTGAAAGTTTCACTAGAATTCTAATATTAGTAACTGGTGCTATTACCTATCTAACCAGCCTGGTGACCTTAGTGTTATGAGTTGCACTATGAGTTCATATGGAATATGAAGTCACACAGAGGTTTGAAGTTAAAAGAGGATTAGTGATGTGTAAATTCAAATAATATGTTTTTGCGTAAATATGCAAACTTTCAAGAAATTACGAGTAATTACACGAAAGGCAAATCCGTCATTTAGCACCAGATTTTAGTGCTAAATGTGACTTTGCATATTTTTTTTTTAAATGACACATTTCATATAAGATAAACAGTGTGAAAAACACAAGTGCCATGAACAACAAGTGCTTGTCTCCTGGCTGTTCACATTGTTGCTGTGGTACTGCAGTATCATTTTGCCGCAAACTTTGGTATAAGTATATAACATGGCATGATGGCTTTGTTTCAGGATTTTGCGTAACAAGCATAACATATAATTCTGGCAAATACGTGAATTAAGCAGGTGTAAAGAAGATGCTTTCAGAGCTCAACCAGCATGTGCTACATTTACCAAGTTCTATCACTCTCTGTTCACTTTGTTCCCAACTGCCAACTCAGTTCACTCACCTGGAGATTCATGTTTTTGTTAAATCACTGGCTAAAATTGTCTTTATTGGACCCACCACAAGAGATGTCTGTGCATTATAAACACAATCTAGAACACCGTCTCTCCCTATTGACCCATCAATGACCTATTGCTTTATAGCTCAAATGCACATTGAAAAGCAGCTTCTCTACTGAAACGTACACCTGTGCTTTGTCTTTCTTGTGAACTCGTCATTGGAGTCCTGTCTTTCTGCATCAATCCTTCCTTTAGCTTTCCCCCTCTGTTGTGACTGTAACTACACAGGGCTGTCAAATCCACTCTGCTGAATACCACAAAGGAGTCTTGTGCCTACGCTTAAACTTGTATTCCTATGTTTGAGGCCTCACCACAACTTTATCCCTCTGCTAGAGCCTTCCCTCAATCTTATTTTTGCCACAATGCTTAAACACTAAGGCCCATATTTATACTTTTTGACGCTAAACTGCGCTAACGCAGTTTAGCGTCAAAAAATTTTGCGCCGTCTAACGCCATTCTGAAGCGCCATGCGGGCGCCGTATTTATGGAATGGCGTTAGACGGCGCAATCAGACCGGCGCTGCCTGGTGTGCGTGGAAAAAAACCACGTAGACCAGGCAGCGCCGGCGTTGGGAAAAAATGACGTTAGGGCGTCTTAAAATGGCGCAAGTCAGGTTGACGCTAAAAAATCGTCTTAACCCGATTTGCGCCATTTTTTTGACGCCCAGACGCCATTTCATGACTCCTGTCTTAGTAAAGACAGGAGTCATGCCCCCTTGCCCAATGGCCATGCCCAGGGGACTTGTGTCCCCTGGGCATGGTCATTGGGCATAGTGGCATGTAGGGGGGCACAAATAAGGCCCCCCTATGCCACAAAAAAAATAAAAAAATAAAAAAAATTATACTTACCTGAACTTACCTGTACTTCACTGGGATGGGTCCCTCCATCCTTGGGTGTCCTCCTGGGGTGGGCAGGGGTGGCAGGGGGGGTCCCTGGGGGCAGGGGAGGGCACCTGTGGGCTCATTCTGAGCCCACAGGTCCCTTAACGCCTACCCTGACCCAGGCGTTAAATTCAGGCGCAAATGCGGGTTTTTTTGACCCGCCACCTCCCGGGCGTGATTTTTGCCCGGGAGTATAAATACGACGCATTTGCGTCGCCGTCATTTTTTTAGACGGGAACGCCTTCCTTGCATCTCATTAACGCAAGGAAGGCGTTCACGCAAAACAATGACGCTCTTTCTTCATACTTTGGCGCTAGACGCGTCTAACGCCAAAGTATAAATATGGCGTTAGTTTTGCGCCGAATTTGCGTCGAAAAAAACGACGCAAATTCAGCGCAAACTGAGTATAAATACGGGCCTAAATGGATTGATACCCCTCGGGTGAACTGTACACTAAAGCTTTTTCCATTTGCTGTACTCCTTATTACTTTTTGGTAAAAACTCCTTGTCGTAGCTCATTTTTTTCTGCAATGACCCTCTAAAGATCATTGCTAGCTTTGTCTTTTGGTTATGTCCCTTTCTTCACCACTGCCTCTCTCTTCATAATTCTTCAAGGTGTGGGTTTTTACTGAGATCGTCTCTGCAAAATTCTCTTATTGTACCCTTACTACTGTACTAGTGTAACCTTCAATTGAGATTTGCCTCCATGAGACAGTTTTTAGAGCTTAAACTAAGCAAACTAAACGCATATGCTCTGTGCGGAGACTTTCACTGCACCATCACTTATCTGTAGAATTCCATCTGGGTTTGCAAAATAGATGAGTACTTCAGGATTGGGTCTTTGCTGAGGCATGCACTGTAAATTTGAGCCATTTGCTAAAATTCTCAGTGGGCCTTTAACTCCCAACTGGGAAGTGACAGTAAGTGGGAGTCTTCACTTGGAGCCTTGTCTATGCTGCTGCAATCTATAGCTTTACATCTTTTCTGCAAACCGTACTTCACTGACAAGAGCTTCCCTGGAGCCTTGAATCTCCATTCAGTCCCATAGCTTCAAGTTATGTCTATGCTAAGAGGAAAAGTAGAGCTTTTACCCTTTAATGAAACACAGACTCTCAGTTGAACCCCCTACTTCGATGGAACTATTATGGTTTAACACTCAGCATGTCCCGAATCCCTTACTGGATTGTCTGCTGGGTCTCAAAGCTGAGTTTTGAGTTTCAGGCCAGACCCTTTCCCATGACCCTCAATGCAACTTTAACATTATGTTAGGATGAGCAGCTGAAGTCTTTTTAGAGCTCACCACCAAAACGCCACTCCACATCTGGCTGCATCTCGTAGCCACCACAAGATGCCTTTCTCTTCACCCTCACTTCAATGTTGCTTGTCTGTTCTATTTCTCAATGAAGCTGAATAACATTTCTTCTAACCCATTCGCCTAGGACAAAGCTTTTTGCCCTGAAATGGTACTGACGTTCAAATGTGAATAATACTTGGAGTTCCTATATACAGGATACAGATAGAACAGAAGTGTAGCCCTCCCTAGGTAAGTAATGATGAGATTGGGAACCAAGGTTCAGTGTTTGTCTGAGAGAGACAGGTCAGGAAATATCTTCTGCCATTTTCCTTGGCATGTAAATGTGTACAGTAAGGTCAAACAGGAGTAGGCCCCCCCCCAGGAGACACTGACTTTAGAATGTTGCTGGCCATGACTACTGACAGGTTGTCGGGGGTCTGATCTCTCACACAAGCAGCAGGTGGTAGGCCCATTTTTGGAGAAGAGGCGAACAACTTTTAGGAAAAGGTGTGATTCTTCTAATGACTATTCTTATCCATATTCTAACAAATCATGGCAATATGAATATTCATATTACCAATAATATTCCTAATATTAATAGTTATGAGAACAAGAAGTAAAACTGCAAAAATAAGGGCAACAACAATGCTAGTAATAATAGTAATTGCAATTTTAATTTTCATCATCGTTATTTTTCTTTTGTAATACCTTTACACGGGTGGACGTTTTTTATGAATGTTGCCATTCTCCTACAACATGAATGGTTCTTTAATTATTCTTAAGATTATGAAGTTATGCTGCTAAACAAAGTCGTTCCGGTTATTTTTGATTTATTAATGTTGTTAGAATGTCAGTTATCAAATCTATTTTTTATTAGCATCATTGTTATCGATATTACATTTACCATTGCTATTAGAAGAAGCAATTATATGATGATAATGTTGCTACCGAAGACCATTTTTCGATAAGAAATCCATATGGTACCATTTCTAGGAAATAATAATAAAAGCAGCACTTTGGGGAGAAATAGACAGCGCTGCTGTAACAATGACAGAGGACACAGTTTTCGAGCTGTCTGCAGCATTCATTGTAGGTGACAGGTTTGACAGGGAGTATGTGTTGGCAACACGGTTTGATCCATGTTTTAAAGGGAAAATTGATATCATATCTCCAGTAGCTACCGACATGGATAACTGGAACGCTGCGCTTGTAAAAAATATTATGGAAGCAGGGCGTCTTCGGCATCCTCTTGTTGCAGTCAACCAGCAACTTATACACCAAGTATCAGCCAGCGAGGGCCCACAACGAAGCACGTGTTCTAGAAATGAAGCAGCGGGTCAGATCGGAGAATATTATATGAGCAGGATTGGATATAATACATATGGGATACACATTTATTACGTGCCTATTCATGCTGTCGCTAGGTTCTGTTAACCAGCTGGCATATCGCGACACAGATGTTTGAGTGCCACATAAATGACACAAAAAGCCTAGTGCGGCCTCAGGGCAGGGCAAAGACACCTAGAATGTTATGTAGTTTTCTATAGTAATGGATGAATGAAGGCATTTCGTTTCATTATAAAATTGAGAAATTGCTAGCCACTGGACCTTATGATGTAAACATTATACTGAAACATCTCCAAGGTGCGACATCCTGAAACCTCCCCATGGACTGGAGATGATATAAACGAGGATGATTCTTCTTCGATTGAGACTATTGCAGTTTGTGAATGTTTATGTATGTACATCATTCTTTGAGAAGGTCCACGCTGTCCAGCAGTTTCAAGTCAATCTGCTACCCAAGAAGTCCTCACATAAAGGAACTCCCATTCCTGTCATTACTGAGATGTGTCTTCTATGCACAGTTCAAGAGCCATGAAATTGTTATTTACTGGGTCGAAATGTGTACAGTCTATCAGCTAAGAACAACCTCTTTATTGTCGACCGATTTATTTACCATATTACGCACACAATACCGGCCATAATTTTGTGACTTGACAATAGTTTGTGGAAGGAAATTGTTCTCTGTAATGTTGTACCTGGCTCCTGAAAAGTCTATTCTATTAATGTTTTCCCATCGTATGATAAAAAATGGTTGCATCTTTCTTTCCCCAGTTTTTCGAGGGTTAGAAAGATCAAAGACATCCACAAATGCAAATGTTGATTGGGTAATCACCCCGATTTCTCTGTTAAAACACCACTGGCACCGGGGGTAGTATTCGGGTTATACGACAGGGGAGTATCACAGCTACTTTGTACTAGGTTTTTATTTTATTACAAACATGGGGAGATCGCTGCCAGATAATTCAAGGTTAAATGCACTTAACAGACAAGTAAACAAAGACGAGCCAGAAAATAGAACCTAAAAACTTAGGATGGCTAACCATATCATTCAAGGGCATGACAAGTTTGGACCGTGCATAGGTGTTATCTCAGCACCTTCAAGTATTTGGGGGTAATCAGAAATCAGTTCTTGGATGTTGTGGGCCAGCAGACAGGAGGTTCTCAATGCTGTTTTCTCATGTATGTTTTCCTTTATCTTCTTTTATAATGTGTTTTAATACACAGTGTTGGAAATGTCACACTCTACAGGGTCACTGCCAAACTTTTTGCCTTCCTCCTCTCCTTTCTTCTGAAATCGTTTTTGTTGGCTTTAGAACTCTAGGCAGCTTACCACTGCTAACTAGTGCTAAATGGCATGTGCTGTCTCCTTAAAACATGGTAACATTGGCATATTCCTAATTAGCATATTTAGTTTACTTCTAAGTCTCTAGTAAAGTGCACTACATACGACCAGGACTTGTAAATTAAATGCTACTAGAAGGCCTGTAGCACTGATTGTACCACTTACTTAAGTAGCCCTTTAAACATGTCTGAGGCCTGCCACTGCAGATCCTGAGTGTGCAGTTTTAATCCACCATTTCGATCTGTCAAAGTAAGTCCTTTGGCAGGCCCAAGTCTTCCTTTTTGATACATAGATGTCACCCCTAAGGTAGGCCCTAGGCACCCCTAAGGGCAGGATTCAGTGTACTTAAAAAGTTGGACATGTACTTTTAAGTTTTACATATCCTGGTTGTGAAAAACTCTTACATTATTTTTTTAGTACTGCAAGGCCTATCCCTCCCTTAGGATAACATTGGAGTTGCCTTATAACCTTTTGTAAGTAGAACTTCAAATTGAGAAAGTAAAGATTTTTCAAGTTTAGTGTCTCTGGAATCACAATTTAAAATCTCAACTGGAGATGTTGGATTTTAAATTGGAATTCTGAAAACGGCACTTTTAGAAAATGGGCATTTTCTTACTTAAGCCATTTGGTGACTGCTGCCTGTCTCAGCTCACATGCCTGGGGTGAGGTAACAGTGGGCTTTGTGTATTTCTCCTAGACAGCCTGGGTAGGAAGGGAGGAACGTGCTGAGCACAGCCTCACTTATACTTGAATAGGTTGTGTCCTGTCCACACTCAAAGGGCTGCATGACCCCCTGTAGTGAGTCTCTAGCCAGGGCAGGAAGGGCATGGACTCTTAGTCATTTCAAAGGCATGTCTTTGAAGTCTTCCCCACTTCGAAGGCCCAACTGAGTATGAGTACTGGACCTCTGACACCACCACTTCAATACACTTCTGGACCTGTGGGTACTCTGCCAGGAAGGACTGCTCTGCTGCTGAAAGGACTGCCACTCTGCTGGACTGCTACTCTGAGGGAGCTGCTCCTTTGCTGTACTGGACTGCTACCTGTTGCCCTCTTGTCAAGGGAGAACTGGACCTGCAACTTCATCATTAACCCAATACCTCAGAGTGACTCAAAGGGCTAGTTTACTGGCCTCCTGACCTGACCCTCAGGGACATAATAGGCTCCCCACAGCCCCTGACCTCCAAAAGGTGCCTCTCAGTTCATAGGCCCTGTGAAATCGTTTTTAAGCTCTTACAGACAAGCATTTGGGCTCTTCATGAATGCAAATGGGCCTGTTCACGTCAGAACCTCGTTGTTCGTTCTTTCCCAACGGGACATTTGGCACAATTCGTGAGAAGGTAAAACTTCTGCAGGACTAATCTGGGATGGTATCTGACCCACGCTCCATCACGGTCAGCTTGAACTTTTTACCTTGACCCTACTCACCCCTACTAGATAGCCATGGTTGGTACTTTAGGCTTTTCAATGCTATATTACACTTTATTCTTTAAAAAGTCATAACTCTGGTTGCACGGATTGGATTTTTTGCATTTGGGTCTGTTTTTTTAATTAAATTAAGTTCTATTTCCTAACCTGATGTAGGATACTTTTTTTGTGTTATGTTTTCACTATTTTACTGTTTGAAGTGTTGCGCAAATACTTTACACATTGCCTTCAAGTTAAGCCTGACTGCTTTGTGCCTTAACTGACAAGAACTGTAGTTGCTCTTGACCAAAGCACACACCCCAGTAAACCAACAACCCATTGTTTCACACAGTGATGTCCCTCCACAGTGAAAGAAATATGTCAAGTAACCAACAAATGTTTGATTTAGAGCATTTTGGCCTTCAGTCTCAGGTCCACATAAACATGGGTAGAAAATGTGCAGCTGGTAAATGCCAATACAGTGTGGTGTTATATTTACTGGGTGCACAATTACTGGACCATTCATGCTTTCTAACTCCAATTGAGGTAGAATATGGTAGTAGGGCATGTTTTCCACCACACTTGAGTAACGCATTCCATCACAATTTGCAAGTTTTACCCTGTGCAAAATGAAAAGATATTTTGTCTTCGGGATTACCTCAGGTAAAAGCCAGTGCAAATTGGGTTTCCATCCACAGATGTAGTATTCCTGCACAAATTATAACCATGATTTGGGCCACAACTCCATTTCACTCCCAAATCGGGGTTTATACAGGTGCAACACTGAAGGCCATCATTCAATGTGCATTAAGGAGAAGAATTGCCTGTAAGTGCTCGGGCCAAAAAGTCCTAGAAAATGACAGTATGAAGTTGTTGGAATCTTATATTCTCTATAAAAGCGCATGCCATTTTATAATCTCAATGTTTCTCAGGCGAACTCGTACTGTTTTAACTTATTTACTAAATAACTTTAGGCTCTTTGTCCTTTTGATCTCATCTACCTCAGCATATCAGTCCATGTGCTTTAAGATAATGCATTTCCACATTACTAATGCTGTCCCACTATGTGTGTCCATGTGTACATAGCATTCTTACATGATCTGTCAATTTGTCCCAGATACCAAGCACTTCCTGCCCATACATCCCATGTAACCTCACACGGCCATTGAAAGTGCCCTAGACTGCACGTGAATGAGCTGCTAGTTCATCACATTGTCACATTGTTTATTAATACACCAAAATCTCTTCATTACATCTTCAGGTGGGAGAAAAGAGGCTTTGGTAGTTCCCAGATAAAGGGAGAACACTGAAAGCTATGCCACAATCCACTGCCAAAATAAAGGGAGAGCAGCGAAAGTAAAACCAGGCCCATGGGGATTTCACAGAAGTGGGTGCCAACCTCTTCTCACCTATTCAACCTTTTCTATTCTCTATTATGGCGTTCTAACACACCTCCCTACACCCAGGTTTACAGGGATTTAAGTACTGAGGACATCTCAAGTAACAGAGAGTTTATATCTACTGGCCTAGTTAAATTAGGGAATATTAAAAACTATTGATTCTGTGTCTGAATATTTGCAGTAGAAGCTGATTTTGAAAAAGAATTGTAATTGAAACACTCACAGGCAATTAGACTAAGGTGGGTAATTAACATCACTGCCAAGGTTTAATTATGTGACTTTGCTGTGCATCTTAAACCTCCAATACATTTAACAAGGTTTATCACATACTATAACCATACAGGCCTTCCAGTCTCTTGGAAGCACAACCTCGTTTAATGATATGCTCAAGTGAGTTGGTGGGCCGCTAAAAGGAGTGCCTACATGCACTGTCTCCGTTTGTGTCAGGCCGAACCATTTTACTCAGTGCGCCCAGCACAGACTGAGATAGTGCACCTGCTTACACTAAATGATGTGCTCTCCTCATTGTAGGAGTGACCTTCAACAAATTGTACCCACACTGTGGAGACCATATTAGTAAAAGATAGAGCCGTGGTTTGAAACTCTGGCTCAGTCTGTAACAGGAGGTGGAGTGGTCGCTGTTTGAAGGTGGTAAGGCATACCTCTGCAGGCAGCTTCATCATACTACAACAGCCACCAGTAGGAGGATGTCTTTGAGGTCCTACTAATTACCATGCCACTTTCATATACGTTCCCTGCACCACCTCTGTGGCACACAGCTGGTGAGCCTCCCCACTGCTTCTTTGCATCTTAATTCACTTCTGTAATACAGCATGGACACAAAGATAGAATATTTTTTTCTTTTGCACAGTGCCACACCCCCCATGCAAATGGGTTCAAGATGAAGGCCCATTGTTATTGTTGGGGCACAAATGTGTGCCTGCATGATTCTTTTTATAGAACGGGCTGCACAAGCAGCTGCAACGTCTTGTATAATACCAAAGTGTTCTCGGTGTTCAAAAAGCAGTGACAAACACGTGTTGGGCCACTTGCCCCACCCTACCATTCTGTGACCGAATCCCCCATCCACGTCACCCCGGAACACTTTCTGTATAATGCCCCTGGACAAGAAAAACATTTTTAAAACCACACACAACTTTTTAATATGACAATTATGGCTACTGTTCTCAGTGATGTGAAAATGATGGTGAGTTTGAAGATCGCTGAGCCAAACATTGCAACGAAACTTGAAAAGGTCAGTATTCCCAAGTTGTAGAATTTCAGTCACTGAAATGATTTTCCATATGTTTTGTAAAATTGTTCTTTGGAATTTTACTGTTTCATGGACAGTTCATCATTTCTTGGTGGTTCATCAAACACCATGAAATGTAGAAAGGCTCACAAAATGTATTCTTTATTTGTTTTTTATTGGGCGCCTTTTTTCCCTACATGGAACACAAAAATGAAACTCTGCAAACAGTGGTTGCTTTCATTCTGCATTAAGTGAAACAAGACAAATTCGTATAGGCCTCATTTTTTAAATACTTCCACCACAACTGGGTTTTACTCAGTGATATAATGTGGATAACTAGCAGCACAAATTATAAGCAAACGTGAACAATATAAAGAGCCATCAGATGTTAAAAAGGAAAACATACATTTAATAATAGTTCTTCTGCGTCTCTTTCCAAGCAACTCATATTTTGACGAAAAATGGGAAGTGTTTTATGAAACACATAACAAATTATGTTCCAGTTAAAAGTCAGGTTTGCAGATAGTGTACTCAATAGACACTGTGAACCCTCTGTATTGAAAGGATTTGCACTCTACAGAAATCTCTAGCCTGAAAGAAACTCTGCAGCCTAGCTGATCCCTGTACAGCACACTGCCAATTTATTATAAAATGAATACTTGCTGATGCAGCAAGTCCTTAAAATGGTCAAAATGACAGATGGCTGCTGCAGAAGCAAATACTTTTTGGCAGGCTGATGGTAATCAGCAGAGATTGACAAAGTCACTTTAATCTTTTAATTAATAAGTCATAAATTTCACACAAAATAATGCACTACCTCTGCCCCACTTTCTCAAGTGCATACATTGTTCTGTACGTTTATGCAGTGGGTGCATGCAATACCTCGTTGGGAAAAAAGGTTAAAGAAAATGTATGTGAAGAAGAATGTGACGTCATGCAGCAAAGGGCTTTGGATAGAATGAAAGACAAAGACAAGCATTTCATTTTTGATGCAAAAAAGTACCTGTTCATATTTCAGAATTAATGGCAGGTGGATGTATTAGACTCAATGTTGTTCTATGTCGATATTAATTAGATTAATATAGTGTCATACAATAACGGAGGTAACGATTGTGTTCAACATTCAAATCGCCGTATGTAAAACTTTCGAAAAAGGACAAAATCCTTCTTCTTGGCCTGAACACTCCTGTCAGCATCCCCATATAATTTAAAATACAAAGCTGGTAAAAAAAAAAAAATTGTGGGTTGTATATTGACAGTGGTACAACACAGAGTGCAGAACAATCTTTTGATCATCATGTGGGCAGATACACATTTCATCCTCACTAGCTCCTAGGACTAAACCTTGTGGAATAGAGTGCTCCACTGTACCAGACGTACTACACCCTTGACATCACAGGAGGACTTCTTTACCCATCTTGTGGTATTTGGGGTGAGTATTGCACACTTGGTAAAGTCTGAGACCACGAGGTACTTTGCTGGATCTCCAAGGCTGCACCACTCCAGTTTCAGATCTTAGAATGCTAAAATAGAGGTTTGACCCATTAGAACATCAAAGCATTTTTCCTTGCCGACTTGATCTAGCACCATCTTTAACTGCTATTGCGATACAAAGATGAGTAATACTAATATCCTCTACCATGGGAGTCGGTTGTGTTTTAAGTGGAGTCAGATAACTGCATAAAATTAAAAAGACACTGTGAATCGAGAGTTTGATGCATTCCATTCAGCCATTCTCCTTCCTCTCCATCTCGTACAGTCATCCGCCTCCTTTTATTGATCAAAGCTTCCTTTACAGAATTTCACACTTGCACACAAACTAAAATACAGGATTTCCTATGAGAGATCTTCTATCTTCATGACAGTGCCGTCCAGCAAAAAGGGAATTACAGCATTGTGTAAAGGTTAATCGTCAGACACAGCTTCGTGAACATTGCTGTTGTCAAAGGCTCGCCGGGCAATCACATCTCAGAATCCTCGGAGGCCGTCCTTTCTTCACACGGATGAAGGGGGCCGTGAGGACTGGGTGTCGGCAAGATAAGGGACCATCCGTTCACAGTCCTCTGATTAAAAGGAAATGGGTTCACCCGTCCGCCTATGTAACTCGGACTGACAAAGGTCCCCACGGACTGTTTTCATGTATCCCTGTTGGCGTTCCTCGAAAAGCATAAAAAAGGCATCTCCTTAGTTTTTCCTTTTTTTCTCCTTTTTTTATGAAAGCTTCTTACTTCTAATCTATCTGCTCCCGTAATGCATCCAGAGTGGCATTTCGTAATGACAGCAACATTCGGGCAAATCAATAGTTATTTAATTCCCAACAAGCTCTCGAGTCCATTAAACCTGATTACATTCACCCATTGCAGTTGGGTGCAGTTATTTTTCCTACACCGGCACTTAATCTATAACAGGAACTTATGAGAACTTTCAAAAGCAATTCCAGCATCAATCAGCATAGAGTGAAAGGCACGATTTGCTTGTAATTATTTATTGGACAGGATGGGAGTGAAGCTGACTAGGCTCCATTGTCTGACCTTCACCCTTTTTCTCTCCCAAACAAAAAAAAAAACACATCTAATTTACCGGAAGGTTTCTGGGGATACGTCAAATTCTGCTATAGATAGATCCGCCACTCCCCGGTCCAAGGTAACACACGTGTTACCCTGGATGGGGAGTGGCCTAGTGTGTATATATACACACATACAAGCACCATACCTCTTCCTCTGCTAATATACTAATAATAGCGAATCTTGACTGAACGAATACATTATTCTTGTGCACGTGTCACTTATTTTCAGAATGCATTTGTTATATAGACATTGTTATTTTTGCTCTCACTTGAAATCAATCTGTTTTTTTTTTTATTTCCTAGCTAACGGAGGCCACCTTGTAACATAGACACACCTTGGATACTGAGCACTGAGTCGTAAAAGATAAATGGGTTTCGTCCTCTTTTCTACGCTGGCATAAAGGCTGTTTTGTATGGTGATATTTTATCAATCAGACTGTTCGCTCCTTTTGCAGACTCTTCCAAAATAATACAAGGTTATCCTGGATGCTGTACACCAACGATCCAAGTATTACATTAGCGTCATAATTAGACATATCTCGTGTTATGCACATTTGTAGAGTGCACTATCACCCCCTTGGGGGAGTATCCTAGGTTGGTAAATTTGTGTTGTGCTAGAAAGTGATTGAACAAGGGCTGGTGTGCTCTAGGAAACGTGATAAAAAACTTTTTCAACCCAAATAATTGTAGCATTTTGTAAGAAGTCACTTTCCTCTGGATGACAGGTTCAACAAGAGGAAACAGTATTTGTTTGCAGGGTGATTGTATAAGGAAGAGGGCTGGGGTACTTTCTTCCCCAACGTCTTGTTGACACTTGCAAAGAATTTGAAGGTGTGGTCGTATAGAGCAAATATTTGGCACTGGTGTAGGTGACAGTGTGAGAAAGAGGTCTTGGGTTAACAGGTGATGGGAACCGGGGTGTGGTGGTGTCTCCCAGGTTCATTTCTGTGGTGGAGACAAGCGTTTCTTAGAAGTTGGAGAAACATCCTCAACTCACTATTACAGGATAGGGCTCTTGGTCTGTTTGGGAATTGGGCCATATCCACTTAGGCCATGATTTTGAAAGAGGCTTACTAACGTCTATCACTTTAAAGATTGTACAATCTTAGTACATCATTTCTGTGGTTGTGATTGATGTCCGACCTCAAAACATCTTACAAATTCTAACCCCCAGATTCATTCTTTAATGAGTGGTACACAGGGAACCTTCCAGGTCCTATTAATTACCAACAACTGATAATACACCTTGTTCTCTCAATTTAGAGGCCCAAACATTTCTTAGTCACCTATTCCCTATTGCCTTTTCAATAATTCATGAGGGACTTGGACGTTATGTTTCGGAACAAGATGTCTACATTATATCAAACACACAACATTATAACATTTTAAGTATATTAGATAGTTTAGAAGGTTACACACTTACTGAAGAAATGTGTGTGCTGCTCTCAGGTTACAGATGAAAATATCAGTGGGTCATGTTACCTTTCCGTCTTTTTGAGGAAGATTAACAGAGCACTTTTGAGTTGGCGATTAAAGTGCATTTCCTTTAAGCATGGCAAGTAAAACCAATTCAGGTGTACTCTGTATGAATATAATCAATATTCAGGAAATAAAAGTTGTATTTTGTCTGACCAGCTACACCAGGATACAGGTCATGTCAAATTTGCCAGAGTGTTTCTGTCACTGGGTTTCATGACGCCCTCTGAAAACCTCTCTGCTATTACCTCAAGCTCCAGTCATTTTTCGCATCTCTATTAATTATCCAGGGGGCAACAAGCTATTACAGCATCAAGAGGCTTGTAAGTAGGTTACTCTTTTAATGCATTCAGTGCAGCAAAGCAGAGGAAAACAATTTCCCCTGTGCTTTAGAAGGCACATACCCCAGATCAGAATGTCTGTCCTCTCTGCTAGTTAGGCAGTCATCTTGGCCAAACGTCTACTCAGCAGAGAGTGAGATCAAAATACTGAAAAAAGAGTAGTAACGAGATACTGTCATTCTAAGTTTGTCCCAGTGTGGTACGACGACGATGTGCCTAAAATAAATTCACAACAGCAAACACGTTTGTCACATATTGGCTAGCAGCCCAAAATCAGATGGTGGGACAACTCTAGTGCCAAAGTTTAGCCTTGACCTTCCAGAGGCACATGAGAGAGACAGGGTCTATCAGTATTGTATCACTTCTGCTGACAAATGAGCATTTTGATCAGTACGATAACAATTGTTAACAGGACGCTATGTTTCGTATCTTAGCGCTTGAAATTAAAAGTGTTATTATCGACCGTTGTAATTCATTTTTGCCTTATGAAAACTGAAGTAAACGCCCTAATACAGTTTGCAGATGCACCTAGAACGATTATTTTCTGCAAATCCAACACATGACGTGAGCAGTTTTGGTACATTATTTAGAGTCCTTCATGACACCAAAAAATTAGCTTTTAGCTCAATTGTGCCAGACAGAATGAAATATACTTACAGCTGTCAAAGTGATGATGGCAATACATATAGGTCGATATATGGAGTTTCTTGTAAGAGAGTCACGCTAACAATGTATTTTAAAGTATTTTGTATCCATTGTAATTTAATTTAAAAATAGCTCCAAAATTCATTAGGAATTTTCTTTACGAAAGGAAATAGGTTTAACAACTAAATCACTATGTTGCATGTTTGTGTGTTTTATGTCCCCCACGGGAGGAAATAGGGGTACGAAAAATGCTGCCATGTAAGTGGGAAAACTGTGCGACCAGCTTCTGGCAGTTGTATAAGAGTCTGAAGGCAGTGGATAGAGAGGAAAGGGATGGTGGAGGGAAAAGGGAGCCTGAGGTCAGATACGTTCTGCTGATTTGTATAGCACACTAACTGAAAGGGTATCCAGGCACTTGGACAGGTGTGTAGCTGTGTGCTCCCCAAGGTACTTACTTGAAGAGCCATGTCTTCAGCTTTCTGCGTACCTCAAGAAGTGACGAGGTGGCTCTGATATCTTGAGGGAGGTCGTTCCTTGTTTTGGGTGCGATGTAGGAGAATGTGTAAAGAGGGAGGGTGAAGCAGTGCTTAATTTGAGCCGGTGGTTGCCAGTGGCGGCCATCTGCACTCATTGTTTTTGGGACCCATACTTATTTTTTGACATCAGACAATTACAAGAGAGTAATCACACAAAATGGAAACTCGGAGGAAGCGAAAGATGAAAAACTGTCACAAACTTAGAAAGAAGGAACCTGCAGGAGTGAGATAAATTGACAAAAGGTGCCTGGTAGTGGATTAAAAAGGCTTTAGGTGGGTTTAGGACAACACAACCGTGGTCTTCGGGGCACCGCATTCAATTGAGGTGGCCGCGGGCTTCAGAGCACAGCACGGGCCCCGACACTCATTCTTTGAAAAGTTAAGCACTGGGGTGAAAGTGAGTGAAGGGGGTGGTTCTTCACACATGCATATTTCCAAAGTGCACTCAGGGCCCAGTCCTGAGGTACAGTATGCTGTTCTTCCCTGCAGTGTTTTTGCGTATTTTTAGAACGTCCATTTTACATGTATAATAAGAGTCTTCACAAATAGAGGAGTACCAGTTCTCAATGTGACAAAACTGCACTTTCGGTCCAACTTTCTCACCATTGCACCGTCGAAACATTGTCCCCGGAAAACGATTTGAATTTGTGTGTAATTTGTTCTTTATTTTAATGTTTTTGCAAAGCTACAACACAATCTCGGGCAGCGCAACCTCAACCTCTCAAAGGAAAACATAAATGCCTGCAGTACAATCCAGCCTCCTCAACCTGACGATATATTTTTTTTTAACGCGGCTAATTAAAACCATAAGGATGGAATTCGGGTCGCCCAATAGCAAAATGAAACAAAACTGCACATGGCCAAACTCCTTTCATTGGCAAGATAAACATCTGACGAAAACAGGCTACTGTATGCACTAATGCATTTTTAATATCGCTCATATTTGCTGTGCTAAAGCACTTAAGCAAACCACATCATGATAAGTTACTTTGGCTGCTGGTCTGTCGTGGGAAAGCAGACTCCCTCGGAAAAAAGCTGAAACGCACAGAAAAAATGCCTCTGCCCTGTGGTCAACCTCGCGCAGCGAAGGCATGAATGCCAAGCAGCAGGCGGATCGATACAAGCAAATATAGCTCAACTACTCCATTTATTCAGCCATGAGAGATGTCAATACATAGATTAGGGTGATCCATCTTTTTGATTTCCCCCTGTCTTCTCGGTGACTACATGAGGGGTTTTGCCAGTATTAAAAGTGTTTGCTTTCTCAACCATAAAAATTGCAATTATTACTCTAAGTGTGCTGGAGTTAAGTTGCTTGTTGGAAGCGGCCTTGCATTACCTGAACAACGCCGGCGAAGTAGGGGGCGGCCGGCACAATCACGGGGAGTCCGTAAGGATGCAGCAGAACTCCTTGAGACGATAGCATGGCTGAAGTGACTGCGCGGCGACTCCCGCCACAACCGCACGCATCAATTCAAAGTTAGGGAAAAATCTATACGCCACGTACGTCCACGCGGCCAGGCCAAGAGCGGAGTGTGACAGGCCGGTGCCCGCATCAGCTGTGCGGGAAATTTGTTGACCTCAGCAAATCTTAGCATTAAGATCTTCGCCTGAGAGAACGGACGGACAGAACAGCTGCACCGGTACGGCTGCTGGATAGGAAGGGGCTATTTTAGTAGCACCACGGCCTCTCTCCGTTTGCTTTTATTTAATTTACATGTACAGATCCTCCCACTTGGCTGGGACCGATGGCAGGAGGTAGCATTTCATCTTGCTACCATAGGACCACTTGTTTGTGCTGGACTTCCGCAATGTTTTGCATATTGTATTACTAGAAAAGAGAACTGCTATGAGCCTGAAGGAAAGAAACAGCACTGCGTCACCTGAGAGCAAAGCACACACAAGATCCGTGCCCACGGCATTAAAACCGCTCTCTAAATACAATTCGTTCTGTAGCCTGCAGAGTAACTAGAAGATTTGTGGACAGACGGAATGAACACAACAGATCGATGAACGGATGGACAGAAGGGACAATGAAAGAAAGAAACAGTAGAAGAGAAACATGAGAAGTAAAAACGTGAAGAGAATAGAAGGAAAGAAAAGTTAAAGGGGAGGGAAGAGAACAAGATAGAAAGGGTAAAGGAAACAGAGTAAAAGCAAGAAAGAAAAATAGCAAGGAAAGCCAAAGGCAGATGGATAAAAGGAGACAAACAGCAGGACAGAAAGATTGAACAATTTCATAGGAAGTCGTGTAGCCAATTATGAAAGGGGAAATAGAGTGATAGAAAAATAGACATTACATTCAAGCCTCGATTAGGTGGGCTTTTTAAGTTAATGATGGTTGCGCAAACATCTGATTGTGCAGCGATAACAATCACAACTGTTGTGATAGTTATTGCACCCGATAATTACCTTCTGTGAAAAAGACTGTTAGATATGGGGTCTCTAGTTGGCAGTGGTTTGCACCCTGTCCAAGCAGGGACCCTCACTCTATTCAGGGGAAGGAAGCCACACAGCTGAAATAACCTCTGCTCACCCGCTTGGTAGCTTCACACAAGCAGTCAGGCTTATCTCAGAGGCGATGAGTAAAGTATTTGTACACACATACACACACACAGTAACACAGTAAAAACTCCATCCAAGTACTCCATGCCAGTTTGGAAATATAGCCAATATTTGTCTGAGTAAAACAGGACCAAAACGACAAAAATCCGACACTCACAAGCAAAGATACAAATTTTCAAGATTAAACGTCAGTATAGCGCTTAGAAACATAGTAGCTCCAACTGGGGCTATTATTAAGTCTTGATGGAGTTGGTCTCAACAGTCCAACGCCACTAGCGAGTGAGTGCGGGCCGGTCACAGAGTGCACAGATCCCAGGTACAGTACCTTTGAATACAATGAGAAAATAAAGACATTGTAAGGAGTCAGGGAGATAAGACGTCGCTGGAGCCGTTGTGGTGTTGGATCCTTACTGCTACTTGAGAGATGAGGCATTAGTTCCTTACTGCTAGGCAGGGGAGGTGATGCGTCGGTTCCTTATGGTTGCAGGGGAGGTGATGCAATGTTGGTCATGAGGCATCGGTTCCTTATGATCCAGTAGGGTCGATGAATCCAGCAGGTCAAGACATGAGGCATCAGCTTTGCGGTGTCACAATTACACTACGGGCCACAGATGCTGCAGCAGAGTTGGGTGTCCTGGACGTCGGGGGACACTACACTTAGGACTCATGCTGTGGCGCAACTGCAGAGGGGCTGTAGCAGCATCAGGCCTGTGGCGTTGGTTGCAGTCGTTGCACTCAGTGGGGGCCAAGGCACCAGTGCAGGCAGGGGCACAAAGTCGGACAGCGGCACCAGTTCCGAAGTCGTTCTGGAGTCAATGTACTGGGAGTTTTCTTGACTTCACCAGAATTCACTTCCAAGGGCCCAGGGACTGGATTTGGCATCACTTGGCAAGTCAGGACTCTCAGCAAGAAAGCCTGGTGTTTGCAGATGAAGTCTTTGATGTCCCTGAGACCATTAACAGGTGGCAAGGACTCTCAGAAAAAAGCCGGGTGCTGACAGATGAAGTCTTTGATGTCCCCGAGACCTTTAACAGGTGGCAAGCTCAGTCCAAGCCCTTCTAGAACCTTTGGAAGCAGGATGCAGAAAGCCAAGTCCAGTCCTTTCACTTCCAGGACAGAAGCAGCAAGCAGCAGGCCTGCACAGCAAAGCAACAGGCAGAGTGGCAGTCCTTCATACAGCATACAGCTATTCTTTCTGTCAGAATGTCCTCTGTTCAGAAGGATTTTAAAGTTGTGGGTCAGGGGTCCAATACGTATACTCATTTCTCCCTTTGAAGTAGGCAAACTTCAAAGAAAAATCTTTGTAGTGCAAAATACCCTGCCGTTTCCTGCCCTGGCCTAAGACACACTCCAGGGGGCTGGAGACTGCTTTGTGCAACGACAAGCACAGCCATAATCAGGTGCAAGTGTCAGCTCCTCCCACCACTCTAGCTCAGGAAGACCCATCGAGATATGCAGAGCACAGCTAATCTCCATTTGTGTGACCGTCTAGAGTGAATCCACAAACTGCCCAACTGTCATCGTGACCCAGACGTGTATTCTACACACAGGCAGAGGCACAGTAAGGTTATGCAGAAGAATGCCCACTTTTTAAAAGTAAATACCCTGAAACCGGTCCCAGGGTGCTTGTTTCTGGTCCAGGGAGGACCTGGCCTGGCAGTTTGGGCTGGACTGTCCCCATGGGGAACAGGGTCAAGACTGATTTGCATATGGCTGGGTCTGAGCTGGAATGGCATGGCAGGCAAAAAAACTGATGTATTAAACCCAGATCTGTGACTGGGGGTGAATGTTTGATTTGTTCTGCATTCCATCCATCTTCTGTTGTTTTTTAATTTGTTGCCCCAAGTGGGAAGGGTATGCCCAGACATGGGTCTCATGCTTGCTATGCCACCAGATTGAAGCTAGCCTGGCTGATGAATGGTGATACCCTGAAACCGGTCCCAGGATGCTTTTTTCTGTTCCAGGGAGGACCTGGCCTGGCAGTTCGGGCTGGGCTGTTCCCATGAGGAAAAGGGTCAAGACTGATTTGCATATGGCTGGGTCTGAGCTGGAATGGCATGGCAGTCAAAAAACTGATGTATTAAACCCAGATCTGTGACTGGGAGTGAATGTTTGATTTGTTCTGCATTCCGTCCATCTTCTGTTGTTTTTGCATTTGTTGCCCCAAGTGGGAAGGGTATGCCCAGACGTGGGTCTCATGCTTGCTATGCCACCAGATTCAAGCTAGCCTGGCTGATGAATGGTGATGCCCTGAAACCGGTCCCAGGATGATTGTTTCTGTTCCAGGGAGGACCTGGCCTGGCAGTTTGGGCTGGGCTGTTCCCATGGGGGACAGGGTCAAGACTGATTTGCATATGGCTGGGTCTGAGCTGGAATGGCATGGCAGGCAAAAAACTGATGTATTAAACCCAGATCTGTGACTGGGGGTGAATGTTTGATTTGTTCTGCATTCCATCCATCTTCTGTTGTTTTTGCATTTGTTGCCCCAAGTGGGAAGGGTATGCCCAGACGTGGATCTCATGCTTGCTATGCCACCAGATTCAAGCTAGCCTGGCTGATGAATGGTGATACCCTGAAACCGGTCCCAGGATGATTGTTTCTGTTCCAGGGAGGACCTGGCCTGGCAGTTCGGGCTGGACTGTTCCCATGGGGAACAGGGTCAAGACTGATTTGATTATGGACGGGTCTGAGCTGGAATGGCATGGCAGGCAAAAAAACAGATGGATTAAACCCAGATCCGTGACTGGGGGTGAATGTTTGATTTGTTCTGCATTCCATCCATCTTCTGTTGTTTTTGCATTTGTTGCCCCAAGTGGGAAGGGTATGCCCAGACGTGGGTCCCGTGCTTGCTATGCCACCAGATTCAAGCTAGCCTGGCTGATGAAGGGTGATACCCTGAAACCGGTCCCAGGATGCTTGTTTCTGGTCCAGGGAGGACCTGGCCTGGCAGTTCGGGATGGACTGTTCCCATGGGGAACAGGGTCAAGACTGATTTGCATATGGATGGGTCTGAGCTGGAATGGCATGGCAGGCACAAAAACGGATGGATTAAACCCAGATCTGTGACTGGGGGTGAATGTTTCATTTGTTCTGCATTCCGTCCATCTTCTGTTGTTTTTGCATTTGTTGCCCCAGGTGGGAAGGGTATGCCCAGATGTGGGTCCCGTCCTTGCTATGCCACCAGATTCAAGCTAGCCTGACTGATGAAGGGTGATACCCTGAAACCGGTCCCAGGATGCTTGTTTCTGGTTCAGGGAGGACCTGGCCTGGCAGTTCGGGCTGGACTGTTCCCATGGGGAAAAGGGTCAAGGCTGATTTGCATATAGCTGGGTGTGAGCTGGAATGGCACGGCAGGCAAAAAAACTGATGGATTATACCCAGATCTGTGACTGGGGGTGAATGTTTGATTTGTTCTGCATTCCGTCCATCTTCTGTTGTTTTTGCACTTTTTAAAAGTGGCACTTTCAAATTTAGGGGCATATTTATACTCCGTTTGCGCCGGAATTGCGTTGTTTTTTTTGACGCAATTCTGACGCAAAACTAACTCCATATTTATACTTTGGCGTTAGACGCGTCTAGCGCCAAAGTCCATGGAGTTAGCGTCATTTTTTAGCGTGGACACCTACTTTGCGTTAATTATATGCAAGGTAGGTGTTCCCGTCTAAAAAATCGACTCCGAGGCATGTGCGTCGGATTTATACTCCCGGGCAAAATTCACGCCCGGGAGTGGGCGGGTCAAAAAAAATGACGTACGGCCGCTTTTGCGCCGTTTTTTAGCGCCTGCAAAAGGCAAGCGTTAAGGGACCTGTGGGCTCTGAAGGAGCCCAGAGGTGCCCTCCCATGCCCCCAGGGACCCCCCCTGTCACCCTTGCCCACCCCAGGAGGACACCCAAGGCTGGAGGGACCCATCCCAGGGACATTAAGGTAAGTTCAGGTAAGTTTAAAAAAAAAAAAAATTTGTGGCATAGGGGGGCCTGATTTGTGCCCCCCTACATGCCACTATGCCCAATGACCATGCCCAGGGGACAGAAGTCCCCTGGGCATGGCCATTGGGCAAGGGGGCATGAGTCCTGTCTTTGCTAAGACAGGAGTAATTTCTATGGGGGTTGGGAGTGAAAAAAAATGGCGCAAATCGGGTTGAGGCGAAAAAATTGCCTCAACCTTACTTGCCCCATTTCTTGACGCCCAAGCCCCATATCCCCCTACGCCGGCGCTGCCTGGTGTACATCGTTTTTTTTAACGCACACCAGACGGCGCCGGCGGCTAACGCCGGCTAACGTCATTCAATAAATACGGCGCCCGCATGGTGCTTCAGAATGGCGTTAGCCTGCGCTAATTTTTTTGACGCAAAACTGCGTTAGCGCAGTTTTGCGTCAAAAAGTATAAATATGGGCCTTACAATCTAACAACAACTTCTCTAAAAGATGTATGTTTAAAATGTGAGTTCAGATACCCCAACCTCCATATCTCTATGTGCGCCCAATAGAAAATTACACGTAAAAAATATTTCAAGGCAATCCTCATGTTACCCTATGGGAGACATAGGTCTTTAAATAAACAGTGAAAACCAAATTTAGCTGTATGTCACTATCAGGACATATATAACATACCAGTACATGTCCTACCTTTTAAATACACTGCCCCCTGCCCATGAGGCTGTCGTGGGCCTACCTTAGGGGTGATATACATGTAGTAATTGGGAAGGTTTGGGCCTGGCAAGTGGGTGCACCTGGCAGGTCGAACTGCCAGTTAAAACTGCACACACAGACACTGCAGTGGCAAGTCTGAGACACGTTTACAGGGCTACTCACGTGAGTGGCACAATCAGTGCTGCAGGTCCTCTAATAGCATTTGATTTACAGGCCCTGGGCTCACATAGTGCAGTTTACTAAGGAATTGCTAGTAAATCAAATATGCCAATCATGGATAAACCATTCACCAATACAATTTAGACAGAGAACACTTGCACTTTAGCACAGGTCAGCAGTGTTAAAGTGCCCACAGTCAAAAAGCCAACCAAAACAATTCAGAAAAAATAGGAGGAAGGAGACAAAACGTATGGGGATGACCCTGCAAGAAGTGCCAGGTCCAACAAAGACCGTAGCTTTGGATTTCAATATTTGATATTTTTTGCAGGTCAAACCTGAAACAATTTAGTGAGGTAAAAGGTCTTGGAAATACAGAGATACAGATTTTTGCCACTAGAAGATTAAAAACATTACACTGTGTTTTTTTTCTGTCTCTTCTAGTTCCCCTATGCCTCTGGCCTGTCTTGGAATGGGACAAAAAATAGGGCAAGGGACCAAAATAAAAGTGGCACCCAATATTAGACCAGATATGTAAAAAAGTAGCCTATATTTGCAAAGCAGACCAGCTTTGAACTTGAAAAGACACTGTGGGGGGAGTGTCTGTGTGTGAGAGAGAGAGAGAGAGAGAGAGTGTGAGTGTATGTGTCATAGTAAATGCGATTAAAAATGGGTGACGGTCCGAAGAAGCTTCTGTAACCTTTAATTTTATTGTACATGGCCTTTCTCTTTAACTTGAATGATTCATTTTATAAATTCAAAACATGGTGTGTTATTAGGTAAGAGAAAGCATGGATGGTTGATAGTGGGCAAAGAATGAACTGAGGAAGGAAAAGGGCACTGTAAGAAATAATCTTTAGTGGAAATGGAAAGAATCCTCATGTGCAATGCTGTGTTGTTGTTCAGGACCCAATAGCTCGAAAGGTCCAACTTCTTGTGTTGGAGAAGATCGCCCATCAATCATCATGTTCAGCCCTATGTTCTAATGTATAGCTCTTCGGATCAAGGTCTGAGGCTGTAGCACAGAAGTGCACTGATCTTTACATCCAACTAAATGAACCCCTGGTTAAGCAATGTACATCCTTATGCTTCCACCCCCTAACCCTACAACCCACAAAACCCAGGGGCATATTTATACTCCGTTTGCGCCGGAATTGCGTCGTTTTTTTTGACGCAATTCCGACACAAAACTAACTCCATATTTATACTTTGGCGTTAGACGCGTCTAGCGCCAAAGTCCATGGAGTTAGCATCATTTTTTAGCGTGGACACCTACTTTGCGTTAATTATATGCAAGGTAGGCGTTCCCGTCTAAAAAATCGACTCCGAGGCATGTGCGTTGGATTTATACTCCCGGGCAAAATTCACGCCCGGGAGTGGGCGGGTCAAAAAAAATGACGTACGGCCGCTTTTGCGCCGTTTTTTAGCGCCTGCAAAAGGCAGGCGTTAAGGGACCTGTGGGCTCTGAAGGAGCTCAGAGGTGCCCTCCCATGCCCCCAGGGACCCCCCCTGTCACCCTTGCCCACCCCAGGAGGACACCCAAGGCTGGAGGGACCCATCCCAGGGACATTAAGGTAAGTTCAGGTAAGTTTTTTTTAAAGTTTTTTTTGTGGCATAGGGGGGCCTGATTTGTGCCCCCCTACATGCCACTATGCCCAATGACCATGCCCAGGGGACAGAAGTCCCCTGGGCATGGCCATTGGGCAAGGGGGCATGACTCCTGTCTTTGCTAAGACAGGAGTCATTTCTATGGGGGTTGGGAGTGAAAAAAAATGGCGCAAATCGGGTTGAGGCGAAAAAATTGCCTCAACCTGACTTGCCCCATTTCTTGACACCCAAGCCCCATATCCCCCTATGCCGGCGCTGCCTGGTGTACGTCGTTTTTTTTAACGCACACCAGACGGCGCCGGCGGCTAACGCCGGCTAACGTCATTCAATAAATACGGCGCCCGCATGGCGCTTCAGAATGGCGTTAGCCGGCGCAAATTTTTTGGACGCAAAACTGTGTTAGCGCAGTTTTGCGTCAAAAAGTATAAATATGGGCCCCAATGCTTGAATACATTCACCCTACTTCAGTGACCAGGATCCTTATTATTCCAATCTATTGATAACTTTGTCTGGGTGCACACTGGATAAGAAGTTAGGAAATTAAAGGCCTTCTTGGAGTGGCAGGACACTATTACGTTTCAAAGATAAATACCCAATGACCACAGGAAACACTATGCAAGATCTGCGAGTTCATGATAGTTCCTCTGTTACTGCTACAGTACTTGAGTGAGATGTGAAAGTGGGTTCTTTGCTTCACATTATGCTTCTATTTAACTAAATAGAACAGATTTAAGCTAATTTCTTTGTCGCTGTTTTGTTCAGTGCCTGCTTTGAAGTAACCTTATGTGCCACCTAATGTTATCCATGTTGAATCCTCTGCATGGCCAATGCATAAACATTTAGTTTCATTTTCAAGTTCATTTGATTGATCTCTGCTTTACTCTACTGATGCATTTTATGCTAAGCCTGATTTCAATCCTGGCTATATGGCTTGATGCACTCTGTCGACCAACACCTGATGCACCCTACCATTTGTAATGAAGCCTTGAGAAACTGATATTTCAAATGATTTCAAGTTAAATTTAGACAACTTAGAGATATTGTGGTAATGTGTCCTTTTTATTATCACCCTGTCCATAGCCACCAAGTTTAAAAAACCAACCTTATCCATCCTAAACAGTAAACACCAAGTGTGTCTTTGTGGATACTAGCCCCTCTCTTATGCACCCGTCTTTGCAACAACATCCACTAACCTGCCATGGCATCACTATGCCACCCGGCTCTGCATAGGCCTTATGCCTCCTTGCACTTTTTCTCACATGGAAGGGGTCGAGGTAATTGTACAAATCAATAATGGAAAGCTATATGCACTCTACTGAAAACCAGTGGACGAGAGAAAGGCTTCCTGTGCTTTATGCAAAAGACAGAGTGCAACACATAAAATGGTACCCACATTCTTACTATTGTAACTAGTCAGAAATCACCTAATGTAGCCACTGCATTCAATGTCTGAACACATGTTCATTGGCCCAAACTTTCAAAGATGCTAATGGGAAATAATGATGTACTAATATCATATCTAAAAGCCTCTGAAAAACCCTTTCAGAATAATCCCACATCACTTTATTTTGACAAAATGAAAAGTCCTGTCTCAAAACGAAAGTTTAGTTGAAGCTAACATGTAATAACCCACAAAATAGGGGATCCTGAAACATATTCAATATACTTGGACATATAAAGTGCAATATTGAATGGAACCATGGCCTGTGGTGTACGACCAGATACACACTGCTGCAGGATCACCCACTCTTGAGACATTAAGGCCCGTATTTATACTTTTTTTAGCGCCGCATTTGCGCCGCTTTTTGACACAAAACGGCGCAAACCTACAAAATACAATGGTATTTTGCAAGTTTGCGCCGTTTTTGCATCAAAAAACGACGCAAATGCGGTGCTAAAAAAGTATAAATACGGGCCTAATCCCTTTATGATAAAACGTGCCCGAAATGTTGTGCAGGAAAACGCAGGACTGTCTGTACTTACACAAGCACATGCAGCAAGCAGTTACGGAGCAGTGTTTCTACCCACCTCTCCATGAGCCCACAACTGTGGCCTCCAATCTCTTGACACTCACTTTAATCCCATAGTGGAATGAGAGCTAACAAAGCCTGCATCCACTGTAATGTAATCCCTGAGGCTCTTGGAGCCATCCTCCCCCAAAGGGAGCAGTGGAGCAAATTCCCAGCAGCACTAACAAGGGATACTCATGAGAACCCCAATTCTCTCTGCAGAAAGTGATCAAACAGACCCTTCGAGGATAACAAAGAACACATTGACATTTTGTCAATGTTCTATCTTTGTACATTGAAACTTTTTTGGGCATATATGCACTACATAAAATAAATAAATGGGTATATAGACAGAATATCGGAAAGCAAAAATCTCGTGGACCAAAATATTGTGTCAAAAATATCAAGGACCCTAATACGGTGAAGGTACGTTTCTATAGCTAAACAAAGTTTTACTATATATAATAACACATGAACGTACCTTGACAATGTTTATATCTTTAACCTACAAAGATATGCAGCTAAGAATGGTAAATCTATACGTACCTATTTGCACTTACCATTTCGATATTTTGGTCCCCAATATTTTTGACACAATATTATGTCCACAAAATATTTCTGTTTCCTATATTCTGTCAGTGATCCAAACAAATGCAAATATGTTGGTGAACTGTGTTGATTTACAACAAGATGCTGGTTCATGAACAATTAGCCTGTCCACTTTGGCTACTGGGGCACCTCTGAACAAGTTTGCGAAATGGAGCTTGCTTGCATGCAAAAGAAATGGAGGTTGTGTGCATTCAGTAGTTCTCTTTGGATCCTGGTTCCCCACAGCTCTTTTTGTAATACCGAACTATGATCCTGTATTGCAAAATGATTTGTCCCACAAGGGGTGCTGTTTTCTGTAATATGGAGTCTTGCTTCCTGAAAAATGCTTTGGTGTGTCTTCTACCACAGCCACTACTTGAAGAGCCATACAGCATTCTGCAGGAGAAGGTTGTTTAGTTTCTTTAGTTGGACAACCATAAACCAGTGACAAAAGCTGACATGGAAAAGCACGCATGCGCACATGGAAACAGAGAAGAAAAACGAACTCAAATATACAGATGAGCTGTAGGGATCTGGCGGGAAAGACAGGCAAAATGAATACATTGTATCAGGTGCCAGAAGATGATTGGAGGGTGAGGGTTCTTCACATTAATTACAATCACTGCCGTGCTTCCCACACACAACACGCAGTGGCATCTCTTTCCTACTCAACTGATCTAGTGCCAAACACATTCAGGGCAAGATGATGCTAACTGATAACATAGAGTCAACAATATGTAACTCATAAAACACAGTTCAGGTAACACAGAAAAGTAAAGATGTGCAGTATTAATGCAATTCGACATAGTTTGTTGCAAACAACATGTCTGAACACACTAAAATAAACTTACAGCATACTCTCAAAACCAACAGAACACAAGTGGTAACGTGCACCCTACAATGCACACCTGCATAAAAGAATTTGGATCATGCAAAAATCTCATAATTTACTTTTGCATAAATGCGCTAAATTCTGCAACAGTTGCACAAAATCTTGAAAAAATCAAAACTGGCACCTATAACTCAGCACCCAGTTAATTCAATACAGTATACATTAATATCAAAGTTTTACTAGCAGCAGCACACCACTTTGCAGCACCATACCTACAGAAGGTGAAAACATATATATATATATTAGTTTTGGGGTTCCAATATGCTGCAGGTTAATATTCAGTAAATAATTTATTCAGGCCTTAGACGCTTCGTACCCTAAGGGTAAAGTAGTCGTGAAAATACTCTCACGAGTGAATGGTTTCGCTATTCTATATACTTTCTCCCTATGCAACATGACATTCATTTTTATTCATTCTGGAGTTTTTACACAAAGCACATGTTACGAGATGATCATGGTACAGCCACATAACACAATATAATCACAAAAGTTAAGCAGTCACAAAAACTCACTCATACAAGTGAAAACTTCTCAATTTCATTTTTGCAGCAATATAGTTAGAAACAAAAAGTGGAAAGGACGTTTAAAAAAAGGAAGAAATTGATAAAACGGGCATGTGAAAACAAAACATCCCCTCAGTACAATTGCAGCAAAGTCATTTTCTACTATCAAGCTCATGTATTCTCAAACTGTATTGGAGGTAAAAACCAACTGCCACCTCCTGGAGTGAGCCTTGATCGCTCAACCTTTCCACCCTGGAGACTCAAGTATTCAAAGTAGTAACTTAGTTAACCAATCTGAAGTCCGATAGAGCCTGAGGCATGAGTACAGATAGAAGCAAATGTCAGTACCCACAACAGATACTCCCACTGATCACTAACTGCCACAGTGCTGGGAGAAATGGTCCCACAACCACACTTTACCACAACCAGTACGTTTCTAAAGAATATAAATACTGCAGCATATCGTTCTCCAGTAGTGCTAAACACAAACATGCTGTATTTCAATCGTCACGGCAGTAATGCCTCCCGGCTTCTGAATAATTCCTGTCTTCCTTAAAACAATCAACTTCAATACATAGAGCATTCTACCTAGAATACTCCATTCCAACCCACTACACACTATCTGTGCACCTGACAGCGAGCATGCTGAACCCGTTGCACTAGGCAATGGACAAAGGTATTCCACCTAAAATGCAATTTCAAATTGACTCACCCTCCATTCCTCTTCTCCACCTGCAGCAAAAACACAACCACCAGACGCAAACACCATGCAGATAAGGTCACACAGAAAAAGCCAGTTATGTGGAAGGTCTCCCAAGGCTATAATTCCTAAGCAGTTCTCCCCCAGTTTGCATTGTGCACAATGACTCACTCCCAGGCAGAGCTTACCTTGTGCAGGTAATTTCACATAATAGGCACTGGCACTCATTTTTGGGAAAAAGGATTTATTCATCATCATTATACTTTGACCAAGAGCAAGAGAGAGAGGAAGAGAGAAAAGAGAGAAGGAAGAAGAAATAAAGGGCAAGCGCGACAAAGGGAGAAAACAAAAAAGAACAAGCGATGGCAGGGCCAATAGGCATTGCTTAAAATACAGCTTTTTGCTTTGTCATTGTAAGTTAGCAGAGTTGTTCAGCAACAGTGGCAGCTGATAGCAGGAATAAGTGTTGGGGCAGTGCGGAGGGTTAATAATTAAAACACAAAATATGAGAAAACTTACTTGCCTAATGTCGCCTCACAGCCTCTGTGTTCTCCGGGTCCATCTCCTGATGCACAGGCTCCCAGACTCCCCTGCACCAATCCCGATGCTGTTATGCTGGCATTCCCCAGCATGAGAGAAGCGCCGACAATGGATGGAGCGGGCTGGTTTTACACTCCAACAGGGAATAGGAGCCTGTGCCTCCTATTCTCCATTTAACAAACCCGGAGATATCTAAGTGTACATGTTGGTTGGTTTGGCTGTCCTAAAACAGCCAGCCAACCCTACATGCACACTTGGAGTGCCCTGTACCACCACTCCTCCTGCTGCTGTTGAGGGATTGCCACACTCTCAAGAATTGGCGCCGCATTGGGCTCCCTCACATAAAATAAAATGTTAATAAGGCAGTTTTATTAGTCACTTTATTATCATTTTATTTTACATACATTCATCTCCTGACTCAAGCAGTGGGGCAACACTCCTCTGCCATAATGGAGGAGCCACCGCTGTTCAGCAAAACAGAAGAGGCAGGGGCATGCAACAGGGATGAAGGAGGGAGGGAGAACACAGAGGGGGCACGTGGGAGCCAAATGAAAAAGACAATCTCTGGTAGAGTGCTTAAATGCAAAGAAAATAAATAGTGCTACAAAATATGAGCACTGAAAGGATACAAGTAATGTGTCCATGCTCCGTGGGAGGGACAACCACGCAAAGAGGAAAAAAGTCTTTGACAGCTGAGAAATAGAAAAGTAAGCAGATGAGAGCAGCAATAAAGCCAACAAATGGTAAGCATTAGTTGGACTCAGCACGCTGCTAGAAAACATAAGGTTTTGAACAGACCGTGCATGCACTGTCTAGGTAGGATCTTAAAAGAACTTGCAAGGGTGATGTAGACACAAGAAGTGTGGGTGGCAAAAGCAAGATGCTTGAGGGATAGCGAAGCACAGACAGCCTTTGTAACTGTTATTTATCAACACCATGGATGAGTTTCCACCAAAAACATTGTGATGATGTACTTAACTTTAAACAAAGCACTTCTTCTGATTCTTATCTCATTGCTTGTCCTCCAACAATTAGCTATAAAGCAGGCACGAGAAACCTCCGAAAATCAGATCTTACTGTACTCAACATCAGAGGAACAATAAGACTGGCGTACCTAGAACGAACTTGCCACTGCAACATAGCAACCTTAGCTGGTCATTGCATAAATACCAGAATCATAACATAACCCCATTTCTAATATGACAAAAAATAGAATTTAAAAAACATGCAGTTTCAAGATGTAATAAAAAAAAAAGTCTGTATACTTCAAGGCCAAAAGGAGTCTTCTGACAAGGCATCTCACAGGCTGCACCTCCTACCACAACCTCAGTTGTTTTAATGCTTCTGTGTTAAGATCAGGACCGGCTTTAGCGCTGGTGGCACCCTGTGCGACAGTCTTTTTGGCACCCCCCACCCCAGGACCACCTCCTTGGATTCACTCACTACCACCCACCAATTTTGCCTCTCATCTTTCCATAGCCCCCTCTTTCACATACATTCATTTGTTTTACAGTACTTGTAAAGGCTGGCTCTACTAATCCACTCAGCTATCCACAAAAAATATAGTTCTGTTCTTTGCAGCAGGTACATTAACCATCTACGCTATTTTATGGCGAGTTAAAGCTGCGACAAGACAAAACTTCCATCCCACTACCCATTAGGAACATTATTCTCAAGAGGTATCTTGATATTTTAGTTGTTTCCTGAAGGCTGGATGCACGAGTGCTTCTTCAGTAGGTTCTTTTAAATCTCAGGTTTCGTAAGTTTAGCAATAACTTACGAAACTTGCTATTTAAAGGAACTGCTGAAAAGTTCACAGGCCCCCCAGAGGTCAGCGCCCCCAACCAGGTGAGCACTGGGTGCGGCCGCACTGCTCGCACCGCCCCGAAGCCGGCCCTGGTTAAGATGATACAAGGTAAATGACACAGAAAGTCATCTTAGGCTCATTAAGAGAGAGCACAGCAATATTTACTAAGAACTAAAAAAAATAACTTCTCTACCGATCGACCTCATTGATTAGGATTCCTGCGCAGCGCCATGGTTTGGAAACTGCGTGTAACTTGCTTACACCACACAATCTGCTCACGCTTGTATTGATTTGTTCCTATTAATATTCAACGAAAGAAAACTCCCAGTGGAGTCTGACTTTAAATCAAATCAAACAATTTGCTTTACTGATCCAACATGCTTCGGTCTCTACTCTGAAACTTTTATTAATATTCAACAAGATATGCCCTGCGCAAAGCTGAACACTTCAAGACCCTCCTAGAGATTTGCAAAGGCCTCCAACTACAATACTTATTGTAGATTTGAACTCCAGATCTTACATAATTAATACAGCAACATTCGCATTTATTCAGTGTCATATTTGCTTTGAGGCTCATAGTAATGTGCCCTCAATAATGTCTTTTCAGAAGCCATATCACTATTTCTGCAAGGCTGTGAATAACAAGTCTGGGCTGCAAACTACCAGCTAATTCGAGCTACATCATTTTCCTCCATAATTACCTTTTCAGATAACTAATTGCTGACAAGATGTGATGTGATATTCAATTATTTAATGTCACATTTCGGCCATCTTGAAAGGCTTTCGGTAATTGATTTTCGTGTGTGAAAGCCGCCTTGCCGTTAGATGCCAAATTCTCCCTGAGCATCTGCATGTCGACCCCTGCTGCTAATGGCCGCCTACGACTGCTAACTTTAGATTTCAGACAGTGACCCACTATTCTGCCGTTTGGAGCCTTTTCCAATGCTGATACAGTAGTCATCTCTTGGCATAGAGATGCTCTCTGTCTCGCATCTCTTGAAATAGGACAGTGCTCTCACGAGGAGTGGATGAGCAACGCATAGTAGAATATCAAGCAAAATTCTGACTGTAAAATTACATCTATGAACAATCTGTTGCAGGCTGAGGAAAATCAAATCTTCAAATCAATTTTCACATGGATGCAGATGAAAAGGAGTGGCTAGCACACGTTTAAAAGAACATATTATATAGAAATTGAATTCTAGCTCAACAGACTAGATGATGGAACCACAATCAATTCCTGAGATGTCTTTCAGAATTATATTCCGATGGATTACCATTATAATTCATAGTGCTGTCTAGGTATATACAAAACCAGAAAGGGTTGATAAGGCATGCTCTTCTCAAGGGCCTTTAAACATGGCGCCGGTGTGTAGTCTCATGGTTCACGAACAACACCATCAATTACCAGCGAACAGAAGGGATGGGCGGAGGACCTGTCATGCAGGGAATGGTGGCTTTGGCAGAATGGCCCGCAGAGTCTGAGTGGAGTTCAAGAGATTGTGTCACAAGCGGTCGGACCATTGTGATCGATGCAAGAAGGAACATACGAGGTACAATTAAAATGCAGAGCAGAAGCAACATGGCACCTGGCAATATTTATTGGATGACAGGTTTTGGCATGTGTTCTATTTGTAACTCTCTACTGTGAGTTACTTAAATGCATTGTTTTGCTGCTCACCCTGTGTCAGGACCCTCCAGGAAAGGGTTGTGCTGCTAAACGTTTGCTACATCTCAAGCAGCATTGCATCACTGCTTCTAGATTTGTAGGATAATGTACAGTCTTGCATCAAATGTCTCAAAGCTCATCTATGAAAGCAGTTAGTTGGGGTCACACAGAATTCTCAATGTGAGGGGGTTTCGAACTTTATATAATTAGATTTTGTTTCAGAGATATAACGCCGGCCTATACCAGTTTGTGGTTGTTAGAGGCAGATTGTGCCACCATTCAGAATGTCAACAGCAATAAAAGAGCAAAATTCATTTCCTGCCTTCTGACCACCGCCCTTCTCCCTTCAAGATTTTGCATGTAGAGTCTTGCAGGCTTCCGACTCGGAGGGGATTTTAGGGTTTACTTCAGAATCCCGTGTTATGAGCCAGGCAAACAGAAAGTAAAGCTGCATATGGCAAGCCAATTATTAGTAAAATCCGGTTTGGTTTTCGGAATGACCAAAATGTATGCAAATAATCGACACGGGGCCTCAGGCCATTGGAATGCTTCTAATACATTGTGGATAGCTTGGAAATGCTGGCTTTTGTTTAGCAATTATAGGTTGGGATGCCCACCTACAACAGAAAAATAGGCACCTGGAGTATGTAATCCATGGTCTATGTTCAGATGAATGAAATACTAAATAAACAACACTAAGCCTGACAAATGTTTCCTGTTACATAGCTGCATTCTTTCTAACCCCTGGATCTTCTCATACACTGTCTGTGGTCCGGTTCAATGGACCCAAAGGGCCATCTCAGAAGCGCCTGTCTGCTCCTATATAGGGCTCAGGTGCAACAGACCATCAGTGTTGTGCCGTGACTGAACAAATGGCCCCAGAGAGGCGAGGGCCTGTGCAGTGCTTAGAACATTGAACGTATCCTCCAATGAAGTGCTGTGCCAGCCAGTTGTCTATGTAATTGTCAGATACCAACTCTTTGCCTTGCGCACCAGTACTACATCAATGAGGCACGATCAGGCACTTACATGCTCCTTCCTTCAGCCAACAGATCATTATCCGGTCCCTCTCTGTAGACTGGTGAGATGTTTCATCCTTTCATAATCTGATGAGCATGGCAGGAGTGAGAGCCTTACCCCACACAACAGAACACTGTGATGCATGGTTGCTCATGAAGGAAATGGCACTGATCAGATTGTACGTTTTCAAAGGTATGATTTCTACACCAAAAATCAACCCACTGAACCTGCTGCAAGAGAACGAAGATGTACTGGCAGCCACAAAGTCAGTGTGCCCGAAACACAAATCCGGCTCGCCACATCTGCAAAGATCAAACTGCCTCTTACATTTTTTATGCATGCCACTTACAAGGGTGTAAAAGTGTCTACTTCCAAAAGGAGGGCTAGTAGCGAAGTTCAAGATTGTGCAGGTACAGTCATGACTGACACTTCTGTATTCGTAGGGTGTAGCTTCAGGGAGGTGGTTAGGGTTTTTCACCCCCCAAAAAAAAAAAATGTGTTCTTTATTACATTGTTTGGTACAAGTGCTTTCAGTTGGGTATTGTGAGGTGTCTGTCAGATTTCACCAGGGAGTTTTACATAAACACACACAAAAAAAGCATACCCTTGCTCCCTTATCTGTGTTTGAATGTCATAAAAACAGTTGGTTTATTTAAAAAAAAAAAAAAAAAAGTACTCCTACCAATATGTACTAGCCCTTAAACCCACCTCACTCCCTGCTTCTCATATAATGTATGCTCACAAGCTACACCAGCGTGGCTGTTGGCAAATCTGAAGTTTACATCCCCCCAGATCTTACTGACCAAGCTACGCCCTTGTTTGCAAATGAGAGGACGTAGACTTTTTTTAGTGTTAATTACTCCCATGACCAGAGCAGGATGAGGAACAAGAGGCAAAACAACTCAACAGTTACTGACTTCTATCCACACGGGTAAGGAAGGGCATTGCCTTGGGATGGGACGTCAAAGGAAATGAGTTGGATTAATGTTTAATTACCACATTTCTCCATGTATCCAAGACCTCATACTCATACTAGTATGTAATTTAAGGGTAGTAGTTAAACCCTGTGCAGCAGCACTCACAGCCACGATGAGCCTTGGCGATCTGAGAACGGACGCACCTGACATGTATGTCCATGCACTCCTTTACACTTTCCCAGCCGCATCTGACACCAAGTCACAACTTGCATAGACAAAGTAGTGTAGAAGCAGAACGCAAAGCATTTTGTGAACGAGGGATGCACCAGTCTCTGCATCTGCCACGTAGCTGCTTCCCCTCGAGTGTTCACAATTTGTTCTCAATCGCTCCGCGCATGTGCACATAATTTAGGCATTTACACATCAGTTTGCAGTCTGCAGTTCCATTTTGTGAAAGTAGTGAAACATTTTTTGCAATCTGAGCATTTGCAGGTTTTGAAAAAGCTTTGTGGATCATACCCACGCGTGTGGTTATAAAACACAAAGAACAACTGCATTTTACTTTGCTTACTTGTATAACGAGGTCATATGTGTGTCTGTGTGTTTGTTATTTTTTCATGATAAGGGGCATAAAAGCTGCAAGAATTAGAATTTCACCAGGTTACATATGTAAAATTGCTTAACAATCTTTCAGTAATGCATAACTTTTAAAATAGCTTATCCCATATGCTGCCTTATTCCCACTGGAATGCTGAATTTGCTGAAGCTACTTGTCATTCTGGCAGGTGTTGTACTCGTTTGCCTGTATTTCCTGATTAAAAACATCTTTTTTTATAACTATCCTGATTATTTTGTCGGGGGAGGGTGGCTGTGGGTCGGAGGATAGAATTTTGCATATCAAATAGAGAAATAATGGATGCAGAGGCTGTAAGCAGAACGAGGCATTCGTCTTTCTGATCCTCTCCCTTGACGAGAACCAACCTGTGCCAATATAAGGCCCGAAAAGAAGCGTCCAATTTGGTTCATCTTCGATAACAACAGGCACGACTAAATTACTGACCTAACATTTCCAAGACATGAAAAACAACACCACTGGAAGGAGGTAATCATACACGACGAACAAATAAAGGTGAGATCTCTTAAGGACATACAACACAACTTTCAATTGTATGTTTTTACAATAGCTGGAAATATGATCTTAGTTCCCCACCAACCATTATTAAAAACGTGTTTTAAAAAAAATGCTATTCCGTAAATCTTGATATTTTTTTAATGTTGCAGAAAGATAAACAGATACCGCCCATTGCAATACATGTTTCCCAATAGTCACATGCCCACCCCCTCCCCTGAAGCCTATTATAAAGGTGCATGCAAAAGCAATGGGTGTGCAATTTTTTTATAGGACCGCACGTTTTCCTTTTCAATACTTCCAAACAGCAGCTAATGTTTGACTCGTAAAGGAAAAACAACCCCACTTCAATAATTTAATAAATGTGTTTACAATGTATGTATTTCATCTAATATTTCTTAAATATGGTTTTGGAACATTTTGAAGCCTTTTGCATTTCACGTTCATACAGTATAATTTGCTTTATAAGAATGGCAGCAATGAAGGGGGGGGCATGCATCTAACAGCCTGCAATCGATCTGAAATAAAAGTAAGCACTAGGAATAGCACGTGGTAAACCCAGTTCTGCAAAGGGGTGCACGTGGCATGTTTGCACTAGCCAAAACACATAAATACAGAACTAAGCATATTAAGGAAGACACAAGTAGGTGAGAGGGTCAGTGATAAACCACCCTTAACTCAGGTTAATCAGGTTAATTCGCCAAACAGTCTCTTGTGCTTCATGTCCAGAAAGCGATGCTATGGACCTGAGTTCAATGAGGCAACATCCCTCTGAACCTCTGGTTTAAGGAGCAGCCAAGTGGACAATGCATCAGATTTTCATGGAATTGTAGACTGTGCTACAGAACATCATGGGGAGAAGAAATTATTGGAAGATTAAGACTCCTGGGCTCCTAAAAAGATATTTTGGCAGCTTAAATACATACAACAATTACCAGTAACAATACGTTGCCAAATAATTCATTCATCACCATGATCAGGACCTGAGGATCAATTTCTTAGTCCCTTGGAATCACTTATCACCTGCCTTTATTCACTGAAATTATTGTCTTGACTATTGAGATGATTATTTGAAGGTAGTGGCACAAAATAACATCTGCTGCACACAATAGAAAGTAGTGAAATAGTGCCCTTCCCTAAATTGTTGTGTAAAGTTAGTTTTTTCCAGTTAAAATTGGTAATTCAGAGAACTTTAGGTTATCTCTCTGGAATAAACATCTCAGCACTCATGCATCATTGGTGGGGCCATAAACTAATCCAGGAATTACTGCAATATCCAGCCGTCCATAATTTGGCTTATAAATTTAGTTTTTATGACTAAAGTAGTTGAATATTTTAGGGCCTCACTCATGAAAGACAAAATCTAGAAGTAAGGCAGATTTAAGATTGCGCAAGCTTGGTAATAGGGTTTGGTCTGAGAACATATTTGCCTTAATTTTGGAAAATATGAGGACTTTAAACTAAAGTCTCTAAAGACTATTAAGTGTGTCTAATGTTAGAGAAAAACAAAATTGTCAATCTTGTATGATGGAAGAGATGGCCAGATGGTATCAGGGTGCAGGTCCTTCTTTTCTCTTTTTGATCGCTATTCAAGGTAGTTCCTTCAGCCTGCTCTAGGCAGGACCCCCAGGAATTTGCTGGAGGAATTTTGTAGGTATGATGCAGCTAATTCTTCCCATTCTTGGGTCATTAGATACAACACATCACAGCCGTTATCTTTAAGCTCATCACTTTTTGCTGAGTTGCTTCTTCTTTACACAAACTTGCTAGTTGGCAAGCTGACTTGACTGAAGCCTGGGCTGATGATGTCCTGGCTGCCAGGAGGTCCAGCATCCCCCTTTATACTGGTACCGTGAACCATGAACCTTGTAGAGAGTGCTTCAGGCTCCATTATTTGGCCCTAGGTGAATAAAACAGGAGAAGTTTAAGTTTTGTGGTGATTTGGCCTGCTCCTCAGTACCCTTCGGTCTGATTGAAGAGACATGGGCCGTGGGAGCCTCTGCGGCCCAGTGTGAAGAGGTTGCACCTGCAGTATTCCAGAGTGGGTGCAGTAAGGGACGATTCGTCTCCTCCTCAGCCTCTTTTGTGTCTTTTATATCCTCTGAGCCACTGATCTCTAGTAGATCCAGGGAGCAGTTTGTAGCGGGGAACAGTCCCCTACCAGAGTTACCACCTAATGTTGATATTATCACCTCAGGTTGCAGAGGCGATGGGAGTCCCATAGCTTCATTGTTGTTAGAGAGTATGATTGATCTTTCTGCTAACTACTGTGGGGACTGGCCCTCTTCCCTTGCCTGATCTCATATTTGTCTGTCTGCCAGAAGGAGAGCTGGGTTGCTGGATTGCTTTGAGATTGCCTTTTGTCGGAAAGCAGCAAGCGAGGATTTAGTTTGGCCACTCTGTGTGCCACCATGCCCCTTGTGCCTGCCCTGAATTATCGTATCCTATGGGCTATGGGGGGCACGAGCACTCACGCCACCACTAAATACCCTCTCCATTCCCTAACTGATTGCTTTGAGGTCTCCTTCTGTTGACAAGATGCAAGCTCTGCTCTGTGGCAACACAGAGCGGAGCGAGGCAGGGGGCACAGATGGACTCACTCTGAAATGTTATTTGGCTGAGAGTTCCCTTATTCCCGGAGAGCACTCAATGTGGTTTCCTTCTGCAAGTGCTCGCTTGGAAGGAAGAGTCAACAGGCCGCACCAAAACTTGGCTTGACCGCCTCTGCCAGCTCTGGTGCTCCCCTTGCCTGAGCCCTCTAATGAGTAGTCTGCCAAAAAGAGAGAGAGGAGCAGGGAGTTCTACAGAAAAGATTGCTGCTCCAGGCCTTCCTGGGCTTCCCTGAAAGCCTGAATTACCCTGAATGTGTGCCGCCTCACCCCTCAGCCAGAACGTTAGATTGGGGGCATGAGCATACACACGCTTGTTTATTTTTGTTTATTTTTATTGTGGTTTGTTTAGTTTGTTGTAGTTTATTTAATTTGAAATTTAATAAAATTGATAACATTGATGATGATTTTGATGATTGTAACAAAGTTGTTGATACTATAGATACTGTTTTTGGTACTGTTGCAGAGCAGCAGGCAGCTTATGGCAGCAGGGCAGTGGGCAGCAGTGGTGGCTGCGGAAGCAGGCACAGGCCGCTGTGTAACACTTGCTGTTTTGCCCTGCAGGCTCCCTCAACTTGCCTCTCCTGCAGACAGCCTCCCCCGGACAGGCAGGCAGGCAAGTCGGACAAATCAGGAGGAGGAGACCGGGTAGAGCCCAGGAGAAGGTTCGACTCACCTGCAGACGGCCTCCCTTGGGTAGGCAGGCAGGCAGGCTATGCTGATTAGCTGCCATCTGAGTTGGCGTGCACGGAACACCTTAATGCTGCTCCTGCCACGCTGCTCTGAGCAAGCTCAACCCTTTCCGGGCCTTTCTGTTGGTGCTCCGGTGTTCAGGCAGCAGCTTCCCCTGGGCAAGACTTCCGCAGAGTCCCCGCGGCGAGGTGCAACTGTCTGGTCTGGTCTCTGCACCTCGCTCCTCCAACGCTCACTGTTGCTGGCCTTTTACTAACTGACTTCCAATCAACTTCTGACTTCCAACTCCAGTCTCTAGAGTTAAGCCTGGCTGAGTATCAGCTTTCAAACACCGACTCCTTAGGTACATTAGTAGTTTGCCAAAATATACCACTTGATACAGTGAGCTCAAACCGACTCCCAACTAGCACAAGCAGGCTGATCTTGCACCTGTGGCCCAATCTTGGACACTGACCACTATGCCAACAATGATGGACGACCTACATACCAAGTTCAAATCGACCACCGTAAACAGTATCGCTATCATCTCCCTGGGAACTGAGCACATCCTATCGCCAGGTACAGGCGCGTCCATCTACAGACTGTCTGGAGGCCTAAAGGATGCACTACAGCTCCCCTGCACCTCAAGCTACAGGGGAAAGGAATGAGCACCTCAATAAAATCACCCTGAATCAACTGAAGGCCACTGCAGAAGACCAATGTGATCAGAAAGCAATCACGCCCTCAACTAGGGAGGCAAACTAAGGGAACATGAGCAAAAGAGCAACACAAAAGGAAGGTAGAAATGGCAAACAGCAAAACTGTCATCACCAAGTACTCTCAATCGGCCTCCATAAGGTCTCAAGTTGCTAGGGAGCTGCCAGGGGATAACTATCTAGCTACTTCCCCAGAGCAGGGAGAAGCAGAGTATGGGCCAAAGGAAATCAATCTTCAAGTGGGTGAGGGATCGGTCCACTCCATAAGGAATACTGTTGGGGTGCGAGAACAGGGCCTCACACTTGAAAACAGGAAGGGCACTGCAGTGCCAGAACGAGGACCATCACAAGCTGACTTTCAACCTGGGCATGGGAAGGAGAAGCCCAATGGATGGGGGGCCCATAACCCAATCGCACATCTAGCAGCAGGAAGGGCCATGGAGGCAATCCAGTCAGCACAGACAGTTCCAAGCTCATTGTGCCCACCACTCCCCAACTTCATGAGCCGAGAAACCAGTATGAGTGCGGGTGAACTTGTACAGCAGGAACAACCCACCGCTGCATCTCTCTCAAACACCTTCATCGACACTAATACCTGCTCTTCCTACCAGATCACAAATCACAATATCTTGAATAGAGGAAACATCCTACACCTCCTAGCAACGACTAGGGATCTAAACTACTTGAAATCATCAGACCTGTTGGCAATAGACTTCATGCAAACCGGAAACCCCACAGAAAATGAAGCAACAAAGGCTACATGGGCTACTGCTGAAATAGCCAGGAAAATCTGGGAACAGCAGGTTTTGTTAAAAAAACAGGGGTATAACAGTGACCTCATACCATGCTCCAGTCTACCCAGGATCCCTCCTTCCACAGAACAACCTAGCCATGGCTTAAACACTTACAAAACCACTTTTTCAGTTCTCAAGGTGGCGTGGAGCTCCTCGTCGGTTGGAGGAACAAGGTATAACTCTCAACCAGGTACAAATACAATCAGAGCGGACACACAAGACTGGTATTGGATATCTCATACAATAAATGGCATAACCGCATGATAAGGCTTACCTGCAGTAATGGGACCAGAGATTAAGAAAAACTCTCTGTCTTTGGGAGAATGGGCACACAAGCAAAACCCCATGCACATTTGCTCCTGGAACATTAATGGGCTAGGAAACAAAACATCGGACACACAATTCCTACTTTTTCTTCAATCTTTAGATATCATTCTTCTAAAGGATACACTGCTGGAACATCCATTTCATATGGAGGGCTTACGGAACATCCCGTTCCAGCCTGCAAAGCCACCAGATTTAGCTGTTCGAAGGGTGACATGTTTATTTACACTTCCCTCACAAACATCGCTGAAGTAAAGGAACTGGAAGTGAAGTCGGTGGAAGACATCGAGATGAAAGCACTCAGAATAATGATCCAGAGTCACGACTCATGGTTCATGGATCATGACTGTAAATGTATACATGCACCCCAAAGGTAGAGGAAAGGGTTCTAAACTGGTGGCCAGCAAAATCAAATAGCTGTTGAGTGAAGAACAAGACCCCAAACTTATCTGCTTGGGGGACTTTAACTTACATCTCCTAGGAACAACGAATGACTTCATAGTGTTTCAGTCATCACAATGGGGAATTCCCTCACAAGGGAAGAACACAATGGGTAAAATAACCAAAACAGGCAAGCACCTGCTGAAGGAACTGGAGTTCCTTGGCCTCCAGGCCCTACATGGGTACTTTCTGAATGGCGACCCTACAGCAGCAACATTCCACTTACCACTTACCTCATCTACCTTAGAATATACCTTTATTAGCCTAGCATTGTTCCATAAAAATCCTTTTGTATCAACTGGAAGCAGAGGTCTCTAGCAACCATCTTCCTCAGATCTTTGTGCTCAATATAAGGTCTGAAACCCCCTGCATCTCAGCTGAACCACAGTATGCAGCATGCACAATTAATAACAAAAGAATCAAATGCAATTCCTCATCCATAGACACCCTCCAGGCATCTACCAAGAATAACTTTCAAGATCAGCAAACTGCAACTCCATAGCTGCTGGCCGAAAGGGAGGCTTTCACCGAAGAAATGGGGGAAACGTTCTCTACAGTGGTGAAAGGGTACCACATGCAATAACAAAAGTCATTTCTCCCTGTTGAACATAAAATACTTTAAGAAATTGATAAAACAAGCCATCAGATAACTGTTCTGGCAACCCAGTAACCTCTATATGCAACAGAATCTTAGGCAAAAAAGGCTCCCCTGAAAAAGCTAATTTGGATATACAAAAGGGAAAGAAAGCAATAATTTTGGCCTTAGCTCCTCTCCGACATCAAAAGGAATGATCACATATGATTCTGGGTGAAGGTAAAATTGTTACAATGCCCATCCCATCTAGGAGTTAATTCACATCTGTCTGAAGCTGCATGGGTGATTTTTTGCAGGAGCATTTCAACTGGGGGGGCCAAAGCTTCTTGAAGGCTGATCGGGGCCAGACAATCAGACCCCTCTTCTGCACTCCAATGCAGGATGAGCAAAGGCCAGCCCCCATCTGTCAGTTTCAAGTCAACTAATTCAGAAGCAGGTACGTAAGGGGAGAAGGGAGGGGCCCCTGGCCCTAATGGGATACTCTACAAGCAAGAATCCACTTACTGATCAGAGCGCCTGGAGCTGCTTTCCTGCCGATTGTGGACGAGACCAACATCCCAGATTAATGGAGATGGTCCATCATCTTCCCGATTCATAAGCATGGTAATAAGAACTGTGCAAAAAATTATCGGCTTGTGGCACTAATCGACAATGAGCCTTATACATCCCAGAACTATGCTGGAGGAGCTAACAGCCTGGGCCACAGAGGCAAATATCATCCCTAAAAACCAGTCCAGCTTTAGCAAGAACATGGGAACCATAACAAATGTAATGGTTTTGTCCCTGTTGATTGATGGATCTGTTGGCGCTAAGTCCACCCTCCGCCTTTGCTTCATAAAACTTTTGGGCCGCCATCAACCACATTAATCATGTCATGTTATGGAGGAAACTGGCAGCACAGGAATTACTACCTCCTCTCCTGAGACTTCTATTCACACTAAATATAGACACCTGGGTGCAAGTTAAACAGGGGACAGGGATGGATCTCTCAAGCATACACAACTACCAAAGGATTGAAACAGGGTTGGGTCCTCGCCCCCACGCTATTCAAGGCTTTTTTTTGCTTACCTAACAGAAACTTTGGAACATGCAATTCTCACACTCCTAAGTTAGGCAGCCTAGCCATTTCAAATCTGCCCTGCACAGATGACCTGGTGCTAATAAGCCCGACCCTGGTTGGGCTGAGGTGTTTTCTCAGTGCCACACATGCTTATTCAACTGCAAACACCTACAAAATAAATTTTGATAGAACTAAAGCAATGTCTGTAAATAGCCGGAAAAGGAAGATCTTAAGCTGGTGCATTGCTGCCTAATCCCTTGAGACAGTGTCCTCTTAAAAAATATCCGAGTGTCATTGTTGACAGCAAGGGAACCTTTAAACTGCAATGTGATGCACTGGAAAGAAGGGGCACTGCTCTTGCTCTATCCACAAAGAATCTAAAGAGGAAAGTGTCCGGCTCAAACTTAGCCCCACTAATGCAAGTAATCCAGGTAAAATTGGCCCCGCTCTTAACCTACCGCAGAGAGGGGCTACGAGGGACGCACGCTTTAATGCTTGACTGGGTGGTCACCAGGTCCTACAGAATGATCTTCTGCTTCCCAAATATTTTTCTACCGCTCAGATAGGTTGGAGTTCGGTCTCCAAAGACAGGTTCTCACCATAAAAGGTTTGTATGTCAGCTGCAGGTGTAAAAAAATAATGCCTGCTCTAATACACTAAAGTCTCTCCTACAGGCAAAACTGACAACCAGAAGTGACTGCCCCGCCTAAGCATATCTCAATGACTCCTTAACACAACTTGGACTTCAGGATCTCTGGACAATGTCGGCCTCACTTGCCAGCTTTAAAACCTCAGTAAAGAAAACTATCAATCACACATCTTTAATAAAGGATAAGGCAGCAGTTGCCAAAAGAACCTGTGGCTGGCTGTGTTGCAATGCTACCAAAAAATGAAAACACAGTCTTATCTCTGCACAGGCTTTCCTAACGCACTCAAGGTGAAATTCTTGATATATCGGCTGGTCATCCTGCCCTCACGTCTACATCTACGCCTTTGGGAGTGTACATCATCCACAACAGTCTGCCGGCTATGCGGGAGTGGGAAGGCACATCTAGTCCATCTGATATGTATTTACAAGGAGTTAGTAGAAGACAGAACAGTGATGCTGCAGCCACTCTTCATGCAAATAGGTCTCTGGACCTACAGACAAGCTGTTCTGTCTTGTTTCTCACCCATGTACATACAATTGATCTGCTGCTTTGTAAAGTACCTTGTTAAGGTTGAAAAGAAACTGCAGGAAATGCAAGCATCTCTGGCCTATATTGTGCACAGCGGCCTCTGCACGCAGCGTTGATTAGAACTGCATGAGATCTATATAATGGGCGCTGCACTTTTAACCCCAGATCCGAGCATTTGGGCAGGGCTCCGCTTTAGTTTTAATATGCAGATTTTAAGTCTACTGGTCTGTTCTATTGTGAGTCCAACCAATACATTTTTACCTGTTCCAATAAGTAATTTGTTAGACATTTGCAAGGGATTGACTCTGACTCCAGAAATGCTGCCTGCCTCCTAGGGCTGGCAGAGTCAAGAATCAGGATTGGCAAGGCTGCTTTTTCACGCCCACCTGCCTTAAGACATACTGTGCTCCTCATATTATAAAGACTATCAGACTAAATGCACTATGCACTTTCGTCAATAAGTTTTAGTAGTTTTTACTCTACGTGATTTGTAGCATTTTAATCAATGTGTTAGAGATATTTATTCAATTTGTTGTTTCTTTTACTGTTTTTAAAAAAGTATTACAAATTCATGTATGGTTTTAATTAACGAATGACATGAAATACATAAACTTCAAAGTTCAATTGTCAATCAGGTGCAACAGTCTTTTGACTATCTTTAGCCAGCATGCCAGGAAAAACAGTCATTCATCTGTCTTAAATCAGAGCGAAACCCTTCATAAATCTGTCCCCTTTACAAAGTTTGAAAGATTCTTAGAACTGTCATCGGTCTAGATCAGTGGTTCCCAACATGGGATCCGGGGTCCCTTGGGGGTCCACTAAGCCACCTCAGGCGGTCTGCAACTGCTTAGAAAATGAAATAATATTAACAGATTAGGTCCCCAGCTTTCAGTAATGACTCAGTGGGGGATCTCCGGATTCCAATAATGATCACAGTTCTGGGGTCCCAGGGTTCCAGTATTGGTAAAGTTGGGGCCCACGGAAGTCAAAAGGTTGGGAACCACTGGTCTAGATTTCTTCTTTGTGAATTGCCCTCTTAAATGCAAATGGAAGCATTTTATTGTTAGGCTACCTTTGCAGCACAGAAGCAGTGCCAACATTTGGGACTCTGTTTTTCTATCCAACTCTAAGTACGTTTTTGTCACATACCTACAGTCAGTTAGCGCCTGCAGAATCAAGAAAATAAGAGAATACTGAAAAAAGCAGGGCTAAGTTAGTCTTTCCTCATAGTGGCCCAACAAGAATTTCCTGCGAAAACTGACTTCGCACCCACTCTACACTGAAATCCATTACGAATCAGTAGTTTGAATAATCTCGCTTCGTTTGACTCCAGAGGCTGAAAATGTATGATTTAGGAGGTTTACAAACTAGACCCTTCATTAGAATGGACCAAAGGGTCCCACTGAAGAATATATTACACCTGTCTAAAGGAGGGGCACAGTATGGAAAACACTTGGTGGTAACTTAAGTCTTCAATAAGCATTTTCTTTCATTTTCACACCACTCAGTGTTCAGGCACGTTTCAAGATATTTAAATGTGCTTGAGGTCATGACTTCCCTCAACTACTTGAGGCATCTAACGCCACTGTGACAATGAATATATTTAGTGCTAATACAAGTAAAAGTATGCGTGCCAGTCAAGTTTTAAGTATAGCGGGATCAAAATAGAGGCTTTAAGATTAATACAGAATTTTGAATTGTTTCTTAAATGAGTTTTCATTCAGGTCAAATGTGATCACCTCCTCCCCCCACACTGTTATTCCAAATTACTCACCCTCAATTAACACGTTTTTTTTCCAAATGCACATCTAACCTAAGTTCATATTAAACTGCCATATCGTCTTGCAAAACAATTCCCAAGTCTGTGCTAGAAAACAGTGACAAGTAATGTTACAAATCCTTCAATTTTTGTATAATTGAATACTCACATTTAAATTTCCTTCAATCCAGTTATGCAAGCTGTTAATAAAGCAGCGAACAACCCATGTTTATCTTAGAGGATGTACGATTTTTATAGTCACACTGAAAGCCAGCCACATTTTCAATGCTTTAAAAACGACTGGTTTGTGTACCTTTTGCAGAAAAACTAATAAGTCGCTCCTTTTTGTCTCTATTGTTTTCTGTTAAAAAACTAGATTGCTTAATAACCCATCAAGCTATATGTAAACCAGGGAGACAATGGAACAGATGCTGACGGCTGTCTTGTGCCTCGTAGACATAATTAAACACAAAGAGACACTCACGCACCCAAATAATAGAGGACAAACACATGAAAAAAAACGAACAATATAAACACAAACCTCATTTAAAAGACACCTGCTGTGAATTAATCCCTGATGTTACATCGTTTATCCTACCACAATGATAAAAAGGGACGTTTTTATTAGCTTAGTCTCAGTCGTTCCTGTTAATGTATGTATGATTTGGCAAATGCAAATTTGAAATATATTAGATGACACTCTTGAATGAAACAGCCTCAGACCACCACACGGCTTGCATGCTCAAATGGTTTTATGCTCGCTGAACTTAGGCCGCCATATGGCCATGTATCGGGGTAGGCAGTTGGTTCCCACCTCTAATAGTAGACAGGTCTTGGAAATGATCCATTTGAAGATTTGGAAATGCCTCAGTTACAAATATGGCATTTCTTTCAAGTCTACTACCTTCTATCGCTGTTTGTTATGCAAGAGAACAAGCTACTGCTGGGGCCTACCCATGCTGAAAGAGTTTAGTAAATCTACATAGCTGATGACCCAGTTATAACAATACGAAATGCACCCTTATTTCAGACAAAGATGACAACAATGAGATTGGATTTCTAACAGTAATCCCAAACGAAGGTCAGTGGCATCTTTTCAATAATATTATTGAGGTAGGAGAGGTGACATCATATGCACCCAGAGTTTGATGACAATACGTGAAGCAAACTCACCCAACCTTTGATCTAAATACCAAGCTAACACAAATTACTAGCACACGTGCAGAATTTATATACTGCACAAACACTCTCTTCTACTAAAATTAGACAAAGCATAGGTCCGATACCTTTCAACATATCAACAGTCAGATGAATTACATTAAATATATATATATAAATGTACAATAAGACCAGAATCAACATTAATCAAATACTGTGTACATTATACAATTATGAACATAGTCCCAATTATCCTGACAATGTGGGTATCAAAATGACATGAATTATTGCATCAAGACATGGAATGCAATGAGTCAGGTAAAAGAGATGCTCAGTTAGGACCATAAGTACATCAGACACCCAGTGTCAGTAGCAGAATACCAACAATAAAAATCACACACTAGTCTGTGGACCCCTGTACCCCCCCTACTCTCAGGGTTAGGGGGTTACTGTAATTGTTGTTGAGCCTGATGGAGATAAATAGACAGGTGAGAACAGGCAGGCCGCAGGAACCTCTGTGTGCCCAGCACATATAGGCCCTCATTCCAACCCTGGTGGTCTCTGACCGCCAGGGCGGAGGGCAGCGGAAGCACCGCCAACAGGCTGGCGGTGCTTCCAGGGCTATTCTGACCGCAGCGGTAAAGCCGCGGTCAGAAAAGAGGAACCGGCGGTTTCCCGCCGGTTTTCCCCTGGCCCAGGGAATCCTCCATGGCGGCGCTGCTTGCAGCGCCGCCATGGGGATTCCGACCCCCTTCCCGCCAGCCTGTTTCTGGCGGTTTTCACCGCCAGAACCAGGATGGTGGGAACGGGTGTCATGGGGCCCCTGGGGGCCCCTGCACTGCCCATGCCACTGGCATGGGCAGTGCAGGGGCCCCCTAACAGGGCCCCATACAGATTTTCACTGTCTGCTTTGCAGACAGTGAAAATCGCGACGGGTGCCACTGCACCTGTCACACCCCTGCAACTCCGCCGGCTCCATTCGGAGCCGGCTTCCTTGTTACAGGGTCTTTCCCGCTGGGCCGGCGGGCGGCCTTTTGCCGGTCGCCCGCCGGCCCAGCGGGAAAGCCAGAATAATGCAGTAACTTTCCTTGGCATGTAATTTCAATGCCTCTTGACTGAGGCAGTACATTGATCTGGCGTAAATATCCTGTCTCGATGCAGGAGGCTCCTAGGAATTTTCCCTAGCATTGCAGTTATCGCAAAGGCACAACAATATTACCCAAACATGTAACATCAGAGCCCCAGGCTCTTATCACATCTGATGGGGGACTCTCCCAAGAGCTCCGGTGCAAGAACTGCCTTCTGGCACAAACCATTCTGTGGGTGACACAATTAGCTCTGCAGGCCCACTGGTTGCATTTAATTTACAGGACTTCGGTATATGCTATACCGCTTTACAAGGGATTAGAGGTAAATTAAATATGCCAAATAGGTGTAAGCCAATCATACTAAGTTTTAGGGGAGAGAGCACATGCAATTTAGCACTGATTAGCAGAGTCAAGTGTCGACAGTTGTTAAGCCAACAAGAAGAAGGTCACAAAAATAGGAGGAGGAATGCAAAAGGTTTGTGGATAACACTGCAAAAAGGGCCATTTCCAAATATTTATATTGTTAACGGGCTATGTTGCAACCCTGAGCAGCATTCCACTGCCATGCCACTTTTAAAAGACAAAGTACAGGCCTACTATGGGGAACAAAGGCACCATCCTGTGCAGCTGTGGAAAAAATAATAGGACATCCTAACTCATATTTAAAGGAGTCTGAAATTACCATCTATCTTTCACTGAGCAGGTCGAGCAAATGGAAGACGAAGTTGGTACTTTGTACAAATAGATCAGCTTACACCTTTGCCTTGCCGGCTCAGGCCACATACAATTTGTAATAGGCCTTCCAATATGTCTGTCAATATATGCTTCTTGTCAATAGTGGCAGAGAGCAAATCAGTCAATTGCTCCTGTCACACAGGGTTTAGCAACTAATCTGTAATTTCTACACAGAATACAATGCAGGGAGGACATGATTCTGAGTATACATCTCACAGAGGGTCACTGCCATGCTTAGGCCCATATTTATACTTTTTTTGTGACACGTTTGCGTCATTTTCTGATGCAAAAGCGGCGCTAACTTACAAAATACAATTGTATTTTGTGAGTTTGCACTGCTTTTGCGTCAAAAAGGGATGCAAACGCTGTGCAAAAAACGTATAAATATGGGCTTCAGTGTTTCGTTTTGACCATACCAACCGGAGTCCATTTCAGAAAATTACAGAAAATTGATAATTAAGTTGGTGCCACGCCAGGTTTTGTATATTGACAAAACTACATTCATACATCAGCCTCACAATATCTCATGGTGTACATTGACAAAAATATTGCAAAACATGAGGTTAATAATGTTATGTTCACTTACAGTGTGTAGTGCTTGCTAAGCATGAAAATAATTTCAATTAACAGAGAATAAGCATACAATATAACTTACAAAATTAAGAAAACTATGATTTTTCACCCAAGGGTTCAATTGATTTAGTGACTCTACCTGTTTTGATGCTGTCACTATTAATCAGAATACCCCTTTCCCGAAAATATGGAAATTAAGTTCAAGAATGAGGTATGTTTAAGGAAATGCTCAGCGATAATTTCCTCACACACGCACTGTGCTACTTTATCAAGTTAGAGTGAATTCAATTGCTATTTACCAACATGTAAATATAATTCACACAAGCGTGAGCAATGTATAAGGAATGTTAACACCCTAGTATCTACCTCAATAACTGGTTTCAGGTATGGTAGAACAGCTAAGCTAGTTAATCATTAGATAGTAGTGCATAACCTGCAGGTGACAGGTATTAAACCTTGAGGGGATGGTGCAGTCTTTATTGCTTCCCTGATTGATAAAATGAGACACATTGACCTGGATATTCATAATAATGCCTGATATCCATAGCACAATGAAACGACAGCTTGAGGTGAAAGTCTCCATATAAAAACACAGGGCCAGGAGTGTTAAAAATGCATTTGGAAAAAGGGGCTGCAATTTGCTAACAGAGTTTTACCTAATGGATTTGTAAACTGACCAATGTCTCAGTAGGTCACTTCACAAATGCTGAATAGTGATTCACAATTGGATCTACCTCATGAATATTAATGAGTTAAGTGGAAAATTGAGACCAACTATGATTTGCATCCATCATGGGGGTGGTGGCCTGAAATTATTATTTTTTTAAACACAACTCGTTTTCCTTAACGGAAAACAGGATGCATTTTTTTTATTTTTTATTAAAATGTTCACTATCTCCATGGGACCACCCCTTACTTCCTAAAATGATTTTTCAACATTCACATAGGGAAGAGAGTCTCTCAGTTTGTGAATGGGTTACTACCTCCTTTGAAGTGTTGTAATATATTAATGCTTTGGTGCTAGATTTTGGTTGCAAAACATTAATACATACCGTAAGGAATCAGTATTTGGAAGAAATACCGCAAACATTCCCTTTCAAATACCAATTCATTTTGGTTTCATAAACACATTCAACAATTTGGAAAAGCCTTTCTGAATCATTAAATTGAGTTTGTACATTTGAAAAGAGATTTTAACATTTGCAAACCCTCTCGTTTTTAGAATCTGAGGGTTTCCAAATGCTAAAACCCTCAGTACATATGTCCCAGTGCTGTTCTTCTATGATTATTATTATGAGGGTTTCATTCTTTTTCAAGATGCTACCCTGTAGCTGGTATCAGGATGAGCCGGGTACTTGCTAAAAACTGAACCATTGACCTTCTGTTGAAGAAAGTTGGCCCTAGATCTAAAATGCCAAGAAAAGTATATTATGGAATCAACACAAAAGTGCTTATCTCATTGCTAAAACAGAAAAAGTCTTCCATTTGCCTTTATAGGGCCGTTTTGACAAAATGTTCAGTGAAGAAGACAGTCAAGGTTTGAAGAGTGGACACAATGTTATGATGGTTATTTAACATCATGTATCCTCAATGTTCAGTTTGTTGCACCAAATAAACTATAGAGTGAATTCAGACACACACCATAACAGTTGATAGTGTTGCAGCTGATATGCTAATATGAGAATATTCTAATGATTTGCGTATATATACTAATGAGAAATAATGACAATTTGAGCTAATAATTGAAATAACGTGTAACGTGCAAAATGTGCCCACCGGGAGTGGTCACCATTTCTGTTAAAAAATACTAGAATAATGTAGAATTTATGAAATTATGTATTAATATGTCATAACTAATAGTATAAACCTATGTTTGTGATTCTTCATGTTGTTAATTTAGCCTAACCCCAGGCCTGGTCAGCGCTGGGCCTTGCTTGCTGGGCCTTAAACGTGGAGACGCGAAGAGCTGCCGCAGACTGGAAATGGAGAAAAGGACCTTGAACTGTACAGAGTTCACCGTTGAACACTGCTAGAAAAATCTGCAAACTCACCAGCGGACAGGAGGTGATCAGAACAAATTGATACAACTATGTGTAGAGTAGGCTGAATGTACTCTCCCAGGACTTGAACAATGGAGCTACAGACTAAGAGCTGGGGGCAACAATTTAGTTACCTGAAGAGCTGGATGATGTTCTCATCGACGAAAGGACCAATCATGTTAATGGAACTTGACTCTCAAAATAACTTATACAAGTGGTAAAGAAAAACTATAGGTCATAACCTCTGATATGGTTGACCAATTGGCGAATTGTGGGATGGACTGAGAGACCCTAATAAAAGTCATGACACAGGGGGAAAAAATCAGAACAGAGAGGTGAAAGTTGATGATGTCAAAAGATGCTGTCCGAAGTGCTGAAATTCTGGGCTTGCTCCCTGCGAGCCAAACCTAAACTGATGACTGATGACCTGGAGATGAAGACTGACTCGTTGCTGATCTGTCTTGGATAGGTAGCTATAACTTGACTGATTAATGTTTACTTTTTCTTCTAGGTACCAACTGCGCTGTTTTAAAATGTTTTCCTCTTTTAGTTAGATTTTCCAAAATAGTTTTTTTTGACAAAATTGTTTTCGCATGAAGACCCACATGCTAATGCTAATTGGAGATAGGTAGGCTGACAAGGGGGTTTAATTGTGAATTTGACTGAGACTGACTGACTCGTATTGCTGAATTGTTCAAGGCTCATGAATTGCTGTGCTTTGATTGATATTGATTGCATATTAATAAAGGCTTAAGGATTTGTTACTCACTTTGGTAATAAAGTTATGGTGGTATTGGTTACGTTGAATAAAGGTTTTTGATTTAGAGTTGTAATTATTAGGGAATAAAAAGAACTAACTTTCTATGAGTGATGGTATTTTTTTCTTATTAGACTAGTCTTTGGTTTTATTTAATGATTGAATTTATTGTTGTGGATGTTTCTTACTCATAACACTTGACTAGGATATCCTATGCGATCCAAAAGACTCATCACCTAAAAGCGTCTCCTTGTGAGTTTACTCATTAAGGTCAAGTCGCGCTAACAATAGCTACCATACTCGCATGGCTAGTGCTTCTTGTACATTGCTTTCAACCCTCCTGTGAGATGATATACCAGCAAATTTCTGTGCTCTCCTTGACGTTCTGCAATTTTGCACATAACAGTCTCAGTGGCTTATAGGAGGGTAGGAGACTGGGTCATTGTTGGATGTTTTAAAATTGTCCCTCATTCTGAACTTCTTTACAAATCAGAAATCAAGAGAAAACACGAGTTTCCAGGCCCGTTCAAAATCGGATTTCAATGCGAATGAACATTTTATATGGTCCAAATATTTCACTTTGCAGATCCCTGTAGAAATGACCTGAAGGAAGCTGCTTGGCAATAACAGGATGAAAAGAGGAATCGCATTTGCTTCTACTGCTCTGTGAAATGGAAAGCACACGGTAACCAGCATGGAGCGGCTCCATCTTTACCGTTCGAAGCGTCACCACCTTTGGTGGACAAAAGGAGGAGGAACCCTGGAGGCAACGAGTCTAGAATCTTAAATTGAGCTAGGTTTGGAAATCCAGAATAAGATGAAAAAATAAATTACATCTCGCCCAAAAAGTAATGTTTGGCAGATAGAAGTTCAACCATGTGGTCACAAAATCTACACATCCCTTATACGTCTCCCTCTGGTCCAGGGATGTGCATCACATTCTACAACACACTTTGTTTTGAAAGTAGACGTTCCTCACCTGAGCAATCTCGGCCACTGTGAGGAATTCTTGGAGGCTCAGGGAATGCAAGGAGTACATGGTCATTGCGTTGCTGCAAAGGATGTACATGTGTGTGGATGGGCCTGCTTGTATGTGATTCACATGTCTGATTTCTCCCCGCTCTCTTTCTGGTGAAAGGACGCCCGCCTGTACCATTGTTAAACCTGTATCCGACGGAGTGCCTTTCATTTTTCTGCACGACGTAAGGCTTACAGGCCTCAAAGCGACTCGCATCTTTTTATGCTAATCAGACGGCAGCAGCCGCTTCCACCTGACAAGCCCATAAAGTAAACGTAGTTACAAATGGGAGCGGAACGCGGAAGCGAAGCGAACCAATCCGGCCAAAAAGAGCGGAGTGGTTCTCATCCAGCACACGCCTCATTCTTCATGGAAAAGCAATGAAAATAGTCCTAGGTAATTCCGATTATACAAAAAAAAAAGTATGAACTCTCCGTAGCTCTGAAAGGTTGTAAAGTACTCCGTTCTTTTGATTTATGAAGGCTGTGTGCACTGCATTGAGCAAAAGAGCTCGGCATGCAGGGATCCGTCCCGCGCGCGCCCCTCCCCCCTGAAATTCCTTTATTAACACCACCGGGCCCTGCTAGTGAACAAAAGCAATGGTGCGGTGTATATAAATCATTAATACTATGCTGTGCAACGGCTGAATATGCTGTGCTCGCTGGAAAGCCTTTCTGCACAACAGGGATTTTGGGGCTGAAATTGGCTGCAATGAAATGTACTCCATCATTCTCGGTGTTTGACGCTTCCCAGTAGCTTTGTACATGTTTTTTTCCCTTTTTTAATTCATCGTAAAAGCTGTGCACCGTGCGCAGAGCAGCCGATGACGGGGCACTGAAACCAAAAAAAATTATACGCATATTTTAAAATAGAAATCCTTACGCATTACTTGAAGACAGTAAATCGCCTGATTAGGAGATCTGAATCAATTTCCTAGTCAGAGAATTTTCTTTCGATTCAGTGCATGGTTGGATTATCCATTTCCTCGGGAGCGGAAATGCCTGATTTAATTTTAATGACAATACGGATTTTTTTCAAATTTTTTTTTACAACTAACATACTTAACATTAGTTTTGCATCATTTCATGACACCAAATAATAACTTTAGTGAACTTCTAAAGCACAGTTGAATTGAAGAGTGATGGGAATGATACACATCATTATTCTACTATGACAGGATACATACGCTTAGCTCCTCGTGCGAGGCAGAAAGCGCTATATAAATGCTAATACACTACAATCCATAACCTTAGTACGAGGACATGATTCAAAATGCTCCCAGCATGCTGTTTAGGGCTAATCCATACAATTATCACGTAGGGGCAGCAATGGCGACCGCTACACTGCTTTTTATGTAATCCACGGACTGATAAATAGACTGTTAAATATGTCAGTAATGGAGAAAGCAGCTACGTATCTAAACTACTACAAATAAGAATGCCTCAGATTATATTGGCTTTAGTTACTGAGTACTTGCACCCATCATCCGAAGTAGTTGAATAAAATGTTTTAATTAAGTTTTAAGTTTTAAAACGAGATTTCTAAGGACGATATACACAAAATCGAGTTGCCAACGCAAACATTAGTATGTTGTCACTTTCTTATAATTTTAATGAATTGAAAAAACTGTACCACTAACGGTTTGGCAAGGACATATTTTTTGTGTTGGCTGAAAAGGATATTTCTGAAATCCTGGATTCTAAATGAAGGCATCCTGAAACACTTTGAGCATGATATGGAGTTTGGGCACAAAGAGCATTATGAAATGCGACCCATCACTTATGATACAACCACTTACATACGTTACTGGCACTATCAGGGTTCACAAGTTGTGTGGGTACATTGTGGCTCTCAAGTTTTAAACATAGGTCTTTCACCAGCTGATGACAAGTTAAATATTTGGGTGAAAATCAGGATGAAAATCGAGAGAAAATGGTGATTATCAGTGTGGAGAAAATAATTCCTAATGTTATTCACCAATATCTTGTAACCAGAGGAAACTCTCTCCTGAAATAAAGATACTCCTGCATGGTATCTAACTGGGGGACTACCAGGATGATTAGTGGTTTGCAAATAAGAGGCCCCGTAATGGCACCTGAGTGGTCAGATAGGGCTGTGCCATTGCATACTATAGCCTTAGAGCCTGCTGTAGTGAGGTATACCGACCATTAAAGGCCAGCTCCAGCATTAAAGGCCCAAGTCAAAAGCGAGGGCTTTTAACAAGGGAGCAGGACTTTAATATAGCCTTAGAAACTGCCGTAGCGGACTCTACCGGCTATTAAAAGCCCTCTCCCGCGTTAAAGGCCCAAGCCGAAGGCAAGGGCCTTTAACAGGGGAGAGGGCCTTTAATAGCCAGTAGAGCCCGCTATTTCGGGTTCTAAGGCTATTAGAACATTCTGCCATTAGAGGGCAGAATGTTCTCCTAAATAAAACAAAGGCGTCACGGAACCGGAAGGGATTAAAATCCCCTCAGGCTCCGTGAGGCTTTGTTCACAGCTGCTGCTGTGAACAAAGAAGATTGGAATGTTGGCGCTGCGGGCTTTTACCGGTCAGTAAAAGCCCGGAGCACTCCATTGTTTTCAATGGAGCTGCCAACGTTCCAATGTTCTAATATGTCATCAAATGCTCTGACGAATGTACATCTGCACAGTGTTTGCTGGTATGGCCCTTTGTTAGTACACATTTTTAGAGACTGGCTGTATGAGCAAAGGAGAAAGTGACCTTCCACTGTAGATCCCTGTGGTCCATTGCCTCTTCTTTGAATCAGCCTAACTTCTGACAAAAGCCAGTAGACTTGTGCAGTACAACCGATATTAGCATGTCTGCTGGAACATTTGCAAGACTCCCTTTGGTTACGGAAGGATGCCCAACAAGGGGGTGCAATTTACACTGCTTTCCCATGTGCAAGAGGTACATAAAGCTATTTTAGGGCATGTAGATACCTCCACAGGTCCACTATAGCGTTTTCGATATTTAGCCAGCATCTGATGCTGTCTGCACATATGCATTTCTGGACAGTCTGATGCATGGTAGTGCATGTGCCTTAATGTGAGCTTGTCAGCTTCAAGGAGCAGGACATTGATTTACCTGAAACTCTGCCCATGTCAGTGGTCTCTGCCACTGCAGTTAATGAATCCAGTATGACAGCTGTAAATCATCGTTAGCTGCTAAAGAAATGGCATTGCATTGGAAGTAGTGATGGCATTGTGTGCTCTGAGGAAATGAATAACATCGAGGGAGTTGGAGGGAATAACAGGATGGAGCCTGCTCTTCTTTTATTGAGCACGGTAATCACAGTCCAACTCCAGCCACAGATCACGAGAGAATTTGTCCACATCCCTATTTACAGTGACCCTCTCATGGATCTCGCTAACGGAAAAATACATTAGGGATTCAATTTGGAAGGACTTAGATAATCTCTGTGTGATATTTCTACATTTGAGAATGTAGACATCCTTTGAATTGTGGATGAATAATACTTTAGAAACCTGATGAGCATCCCAATAGTCAGTTCCTAAATATATCATTTTTTCCTGAGACGTTAGGAATATTTTTTGATGTACATGGTGGGACAAAACAACGATCTGGTGTCTTTAATGAACAAAACCTTTCTGCACCTAAACTGAACTTACTTATAACAAAAGTCAAATTGTTGATTTTATGCTAGAACACTTTAAAAAATAATCAAGATCTACAGATTGTTTTGTATCCAACATGCAATTCAAACAACAGGTCACAGAAAGGAAGGGAACATGAGTGTTCCTGTGTGAGGGGTAGGGGCTGGCTGCGGGCATTTGGACATTGATGGTAGTGAAACAATTAGCATTTTCAGGTTTGTGTACATCTTCTCAATGTTTTATTTCTCCACAACTAATTTGCACATATACTCCTAGAGTCAAATAGGTGTGCTGAATGGGGTTGTCTAAAGGCATCCATGAAACTCATCTACATTTTCTCCGACATGCCTTGAAACCAGCCATGGCACCTAGCGAATCAATGCAAACAGGCCAATTTTCAACTGGAAGGCAACCTGCCTGCTTAAGGTGAAGTGAAAGCATTGTAATGTATGTTTTTGTAGATTATATGCATAGTTGTGGGACAAAGCATAATGTTTACAAAATATCCACTGGTACTCGTTTCTGTTGATTTTGGAGATCTTAGAATGAGTATATATGAGAGAAATATGTCACATACTCTTGGATTACTTCTGACTTACTACAGAATTCCAAGAGTATGTCAGGAGTGCTACAAGAGTCAGTGACATGTTCTCAGAGCAAAATCTTTGTGGTGCGGAGCTCTAGGGCGTTCTTCCCTTTTATACTTGCTTGTATGTTTGTGCATTTGCACCCAGTATAATTTTAGTGTTTTTTTTTTCTGTTTCTACCAGAGGTCTCTCAGTAGGAGACAATTGATTTAGCCTTTGAATTAGGAAGCATATGTTTGCTGTAGACATGAGGGGCCAGACTCAGAATTTTTTTCTAGGTGTAAGTGTGACATGCACCTGGAAAAATGTAACAAGTATATTTAAAGAAGTAATACATTGAGTGTCAGGGTAGTTGTGAGGGAAAATACAATGAATAAGAGTACTGCAACAAAGAGCGTGATTCACAAAGATTGTGTTGTGACCTTCTATTTTATTGTTCCTGGTTGAATCCCAGAAGCCAAAACTACTATAGGAGAAACTCATTGAAACATTGTTGTGAACTAGGCCCACTGAAAAGTTACTTATTTGCAATTCAAAAACATTTAGCAATGCATTTCTAATACTTACCTACAAGCTATATAACGTATAATAAACATAACATTTAACATATACTAGAGATAGCAGGGAGGAATTGATCCTGTAATAGTGGGAAAGGCCATCCTTGTTTGTAATATTTTCAGGGAAGACATTGCATATGATTAATAAAAGAAAGATCTCCACAAATGTTTTACCCTAGTGCTAAAACACAATATGTACAGTGCACACACATAGCATTAGGAAAACATGCATAAGCAGCAATGTTTGCGCCCAACACGCACTAGCACAGATGGTTCACAAATGTACAGTTTGGACAATCATAATTCGAAACATTTTCTAACATGCATACAGATACCCAGACACTATGTCAAAGTGTCCATCGCTGTAACCAAGAATTATGTTATCGATCAATATCGGGTGGGGGCGACTTTAAGAATATTGTAGACAAAAAATAATGTACTACAAACATATTGAGAAGAAATAGCGACTAATTATTCCGGAGTTTATAAAGGTAAGCATAGATGTACTATTCTTAACTCCACATATATGTGACTGGTGTATATCTCGAGAACAGGGCTTCCCTTACGCAGCTACACCTGGACAAAATAGTAAAACAATATCTATCCCAAGATTGTACACTGAGATCGGTTTCGAAACGGATGTGTGAATATGAGGACAGATTCTCAGAAAATAAAGTAACTGACCAATGATGTGAGGAGTTCTGATGGAGAACACGAAGATCCACAAAAAAAGTGGCATTCAGCAGCAAGGCAGATAGGTTCAAGATACCAAGTGGGGATGCACTCGCAGCTTGAGAGGGAGATGGGAAAGCTATCGCCCTCTCCTCTCCGCGGCGTCAGCCAGTTTTTCCATCATTCTGTTTGTGCTTTTAGACCCAGCCGTCCTCAGCTACTCTGTGACATTGACAATTTCTAATTTCATCTTGAATCCCAGACATGATGAAAAAGCGTAGCTCAGCCCTCTGTCTTTCTTCCCCCCTTGTTTATTTTGAAGTGCCTTCCCTGCACCTGATTTGGATAAGGGATTCTCATCAACAAGAAACTGAAAACTCTAAAGTTCAAATTCTTGTAAAATTGTTAAAATGGGAAACGATGGGTACTGGTGTTTATAGACATTTATGTGAGTGTACAATGTTTGCAAAATGATAATCCTTCGACTTCTGTTGCTGGAGATCGTGCACATTTTAGCCAAGAGGGTATCCACCAATGACATACCTAACCAAGGTACTTACTAGTAACATTGGTGTAGTATGTGAATATTAGTCCCACGCAAAACCTCTGTTTTGGCAGAGCAAACTTGCATAATTTCAGGAATTTCATCTGAAACATGTTATTCAAAATTCCTGAAATTATGCTATTGTGTTACATGGCGTAATTAATCTGTGTGCGCCAAAGTGTCAGCACATAGGTACAAGAACAAAGAAAATAACTAGAAAGCGATTGGCTGTTTGCAAACGTGTGCTTTTGCACTATTTCTTTTTAGCACAAAACGCACTCTTGCATGCAAAATGGGCACAAGAATGTTTTTATTGCTAAAGAATAACGGTAAAGGCAGATTTACAATTCAACATATCATGTGTTATTATTGGGCAATTTCATGTAATTATACAAAAGCACATTTTGCATACCCTTTCCGTACATTTACAAAACTGTGTGAGATATTTTCCAGCTCCCAGAATCCACTGTCATTCTGCAATATTATGCATTATCTTTCATGGACAGTAAAGACCTAATTTCTGTCCTCTGGGAGACCATTCAAAGTTTCAATAAGAAGTGAAAAGTTTTTCGTTTCCTCACCATGTTAAAACCTCACAGAAGGTACAAAATGCTGCCTCGTCATGGGTAGGTGTTTTATTGGGGACAGGGGAAGGGTGAGGAAGAAGGGACCTCTCCTAAGTACAACCATGAATAAAAACAAGCATTACAGAATATAGACCATACGTTATATAGGACAGGACACACATTGTTTTAAAGTGAGATAAAACAGCACCCTTAGGGATTGCCTTGCTTCACAAGAAATGTACAAACCTAGGGTATGTGTTTGACCTCATGATCACAGATTCACATACTGGCAGATTCTTTCAGTCACTCATCCAACAGAGAATTATAAAATGAGTATCATTAAAGTGGGTAATGATCGGGCCACTTGAATTATGCAGTAGAGGAGCACCAAATTATGCACCAATGTTGACTGAATTATGCCGCAAGAAAACTCAATTTGTGAGGCATAACATTGCAAAACTTATGACGGCATTACTTCATTATTTACTAACATTTGCACATGGTAATGGTATCCGGGCAAAGATTTCACCTCTTTAGTACAAGTTAAAAAACCAAATGAGAGATGATCAGTAAACCTTTGGGATGGCCCTTCAACTGCAAACACATGTTGCCATGCTTCTAGTAGCAATTGATCTGTTTGAGCTAGAAACACACATTTTCTTAAACTCTGCAGAGTATGCAGTACATAATGGAGTGTGTTGAAAATATGGCAAATTCATAATTATGCTAAAAAAGTCACAGCCATTCAAATGCATTATTCTAGTAGCCCTTGTAATGATGAACCTCTTTTAGTCAGTTTTTATACAGAGAATTGTATAGGACGGATTTTATGGTTTTTGAAAAAAGATTGTTCATAAAAAGATTGGCATTCATTCAAAGGTAAATATTTCATGTATATTCCTTGATGAAAGCCACTTCTTCAGCAATTGTTTTTGTGTCCTTAAGTACAACGATTCTATGATCCTAAGAAAGATCAGGCTTCTTCCTGATTAGAAGTTCTGTATAGATCACAAATTGTTAGGCGCGTCCACATGATGGGACCTTAATTAATTTTGGGGCACCTTAATTGACTTTGGGGTGCCAGGCTCTTTCCACAAGAAGCATTTATTTCCTAGGGAATGGAGAAAAACATAATGCTTAAAGCAGTGCTGCGTTTTTACTGAAAGTGAAGAGTGGCAGGTGGACCCTCTAAAATGGGGCATCAGTAATATATTTTTTCACTCATGGTCTAGCTAGAATCAGATGACAGTAAAGTTGTGGTAGTTAGGAGAAATAGAGGGCTCCAAATAACCCTCAATGTGTCTCCCCCATTACTGATAAAGGATCACGCTATGGATACTTATAAATGTTTAGGGAGTAAAGACTGCCACTAGCACGTTGCATGCATTTAATTTGATTTCATGTTTTTAATGTTTAACTGACTATAACTGCAATGTTTCAAACTACTAAATAGATTAATAATTGTGAATTTTATATAACAGTTACGAGAAAACTCATTTGTGATGCTGGTGGCCTATTTTTTTTTTTTCACATGACTGGGCGCGTGGCGTTAAAAAGTATGATGAACAAAGGTACTATGGCAATGTATCTGAAGTTCCTTTAAAAACAACTTTTTTCATGGCCATCCTTTCCCCATCTCACCTGTTCCCTAAATGTAATCAATAGGAAAGATGTGTCATATAGAGCTGAGACTCTGCACATAGTTTCAGTAGCTCTCATTTAGATGCAGAAATGCACATTCATAGGAAAACACATTTGTAGAATCTGAACCTCTGTATTTCATACCTCCTTGAATACTGATTCAGCTAGTTTAATGCAGTAGCAGTTCTCGGGGTGCGGAAGGGGCGGGCGGTGCAGGGGGAGGGAGGAATAAACATTAATTTAATTACAAAAAAAGAAAACACTTACCTTCCCTCACTGCCGCTCCTATCCTCCATCGCTGTAGGCAGGCAGACTGGGAGCCTGTGCAGGCTCTCTTCAGCCCGGCAACTGTGTTGTCGGGCTGGAGAGACCCTACTGCGCATGTGTGTTTGGCCGACCTGAGACGGCTGGCAAAACATACATGCACAGTGAGGGGGAGTGCTGAGCACTCCCCCTCGCTGCTCGTCACCCTTGTGTTCCCAATCCTTTACCAGAAAATGATAATGAACTGAGTTTATTATTGTTTTCTTGAAAAGGCTTAACAGCTGCCGCTGCTGGCGGGGGGGTGACACTCCTCCGCCCTAACCGAGGAGCCGCGCCTGGTTTAATGTGACATGAAGGTACCTCCTGTGTGTGTGCTATATAGACAATGGAACAATGGGGTGTTTTCTTCCTTTCTTTCAGGAAAAGTGTCTGTACACAGTATGAACTCGTTGTGTCAGATGTTGGTTTCTTTTCACTGTGAAGCCAAACATTAAAGGCTTCTGCAAGGTAAAGCAATTGGTAGTACTGCCACGAATACTACAACTTCTACTCAGAATACTAATATTACTACCAATACCACCCCTTTACTGACTTAATAAAAATCAGTTCGTGCTTACTTCGACAACAATTGGAAGATGTACTATTTAAGTGGTTAGAAAAAAACAGTCATACATTGGGTACTGACTTTTTGCTATCACTATTTTATTTTGCAACTGGACCTTTTTACAAATAGGTTGATTAACAAAATCGGAATTGTTTGGGGGTCGCAGACAACGTGCTTAATTATAATATATTCATCAGATCACAATTTGCGAAGTCCTGTGATTGGTTACAATTGCTGGGATGGTGGCATGCAAGGGGCATCAGACTACCATTTCATGTGATTGTATTTCGCAACAGAAAAAGTTTAAAATCAGCTGACGTTCTTTAGAACATCGGGAAATGTATTAACAAAATATCTGTAGCCACATTTTATAACCAGGGTGCTAGTGGCTTTTTAATGCTGAGAGACAAACAGAGCACTTAGACTGCCCTATCATGATTAGGTATGATATCCATTATATAAAGCGTAACAGGCACATTAAGGTAATATATGATATCTCTTTCCTTATAAAGCACTTAATATATCGCCACACTGTTGTAATTTCAAAACCCTGCAAATAACAGATGTTACCATTACCCACTTTATAAACCTATGGAATAATGAGAGGGGATTGGCAAGATTCGAACTTGTCGTGACCAGAAAGCGCCCCCTGTGTTAGCAGTGAACATTCAACTCACCGAGCTATTGTGCCAGAAGGTTTCAGCGCGTCACCAAGTTGCTCTGTTGCATCTCAACCCACAAAGCCAGGGGCAGATTCGTGATTTCACTTAACTCCAATTTAAATGAAACATCCTGGTATTTGATAGTGTTCAATATCTTCGACCAACACCTCTCTGCCGCCCAAAATTGCTCGGCCTCGTTTAGAGCAAATTTCAAACACCCGATGGGCTGTTTCTGCACTTTTGTTTGCAGTAGGAGAGACGTCTCTTTCTGTATCTTGGTGGAACTGGGTGAACTTCATAAATTATTCACTTACCCATCTTATAAAGTTATGAATTATCTGACCTATTAAGCCTAAACTGAAATTTGCTCATAAAAATATGGGACTTGTGATATTTGTTTTAATCAAAACGGGTCTAAAATGAGACTTGTGATATTTGTTTTAAGCAAAATGGGTCTCAAATTGCTTTAAAAGTTTCTCCCATGTTTTGCTTAAAGAATAAGGGGCATATTTAAGAGCCCCTAGCACCGTTCTAACACCACGCTAATGTGGTGTTAGAAGGCCAAAAATGCTGTGCCATATTTACAAAGTGACGCAATGCTTGCATTGCACCACTTTGTAACCCTTTGCGCTACAATATGCCTGCACCACGCATTATGTATGCAAAGCGGGTGTTGTCACATTAGGGGGGGCTGAAAAATGGCGCATGGAAATCTAACAGATTTCCTTGCGTTATTGTTTCTGCACTTTTAACACCTGCTCAGAGCAGGCATTAAAAGGGGGCATGCCATTGAATAAGATGGGCCCTTATGTACTCCGCAGAAGTAGCACTTACATTTCTGCGTTATTCCTGCAGAGTACATCAAAAGCATAAAAATAAAAAAATGCTATTGCCCCCTACCCTGCACCATGGTGCACCGTATTTTAAATACAGTGCACACATGGTGGCGGTAGGGGGATGCTAAAGGGCACAAGGAAAGTGGCGCTGCACTGTGTGCAGTGACTCTTTTAGTAAAGATACCCCTAAGCGTGCAAAAAGATAGTTGTTGAGTTTATGTCCCTACATTAGTGCCACTGGAATCATGCAGTAGGGGTGGATCAAATTATGTGCAAGATTTAGCAAAATTAAGTGGCAAGAAAAGTGAAATTATGTGGTGTAATGCAGCATATTTTGTGATAGTATTATCTCATTATTTTGCCTTTTTAGACATGGTAACCCTGTCTGGGCACAGATTTCACCTTATTAGTACCAGTTTAACACCCAAATACAGCAATAAGGAACTAGAAGGAAGATGATCAGTCACCCTTTGTGAAGGGCCTTCTGCTGTTCTGGATCAAGTGTTGTCACAATTTTAGTAATGTTTGATTCATTTGAGCTGCAAAATATTTTTTTGATAAAATCTGTAGATTATGCAGCAGATGGTGGATTGTGAAGCAAATACTGCAAATTCATACCTATGCAAACTACACTATAGCAATAGAATCACATAATTCCAGTGACCCTACCTAAAATGCACATGTGTTGGCTTTCTCTTCACATGTTTTAAGCGTTCAAGAACTAAGATTTATGACATTTGCTAAAGTTTTTCTAAGCCAACTTGAAGTTAGTAGGTACTAAGGTCTGCAACTTTACACACTCCTAGTTTGAGAACACATTTATCACCTCTCCAACCAACATTTCCTGAGATCAGGCAAACTATCATCCTTATAAGCACTATGAGTTTTCATATCACTGCATGATGTGCACAATTTGTGTAATTTGCTTTCTTGTGATTACCTGTAAACTTCGCACAAATTGTATGTAATTACATGAAATTCAAAGCCTCGCTCGCCACTATACATTAGCCCCTTTTAAACACAAGGACACATTAGGCTCTAGAGAAAGCACAAAAAATACAAGCGTCACAAACAGCTACTGATTGTGTTTTTGTTATTTTCGTTGTTTACATGCACTTGTACTACCTTTTTGCCACAGACTTCACGTACTTATGTGGCATGGCATAACAGTATAATTTTGGTAACTTTGAGTGACAAGCATAATACGAAATTACATGAATAAATCAAGGTTATGTCAGTGCAATGGAAGTTTTACCAAGATCTAGTCACATGGTAGAAACTCTCCAGCACACTGAGGATTGTAAAAATATGTCTAAAATGCAGAAAGAAATTACTTGGCATCACATACTAATGGCACACTGAACAGAAATAAATGATTTCCCTGCAGTGCTGTTCTGTCAGCTTTTGAAAGTAAATGACTTGGCTGCTGACAAGAGAGATTTTCCCTTCCTGCCATAGAACTTTAATTGAGCTATGCAGGAATGATGCAACTTGGAGACAGCAGCATCCGAATGACAAGGACACTTCCAGTGACACCCACAGGAAGGAAATGTACTCAGTTTTAGGATGAAAATCCCTTATGGAGTGATTAACTTGAATTTCCCTTATAATTTGAGATCTCAGTGGTTCTCATATTGCATGACGGATTTACTTTCGGTGCCCTCTCTGAAACAAACTCAAAGATCAACAGGGTCCTAATTAAAAATGTAACTACCTTTCAGACAGGCTGTGGTTTATGTCATCTAATGCATTGATTGCATATTGCAGCCAGTGGCATTGCCATCAACTGTTGATGTCATTTGAGCAACCATCATGAGTGACCTGGTAACCCATCCCATATTCATGCCCCTGGAGTTACTGATAGTGGTTGTACCAGTGCATTGAGGGGGGCAGGATTTACCATGGAATTAGACGGTGGTCACTAAAGGTCCATTCAGAATTCAGAATTTTAAGGAATTTATAAATCTGGGCCTGATTCTCTAAGTAACACCTCTTTTTGTCCTGGAATTTCACCACAGTTTTGGCTGCTTTCAGCAGCTGAAACTTCTGTGTGAAAAAAAAAAAAAAAGATCTGTGGTGTTCCCTGGATTTCACGATTCCAATAAGGCTATTACCTGCTGTTACAGGACAAACTGGACTAAAAGGGACCTCTTAGTGAAGCTGTCGGTGTGACTGAGAGCTGGTATAATTTGGCGAAAAGAATGGTGCTCCTGTCTGTTGTGCTTTGTTCTAGATGTTCCAATGCAACTCTATGTGTATGTTCTTGTTGTGTGGGCCTCATTTAGGAGGCCCTATCGGCACACTGCGCCACCTGAGTGTCATTTGTTTTTGATGTTCCAATGGAGTAGTGTGGCATCCCATATTTACAAGGCACACAAAGCCATCCTTACGTGGCTTTTCATGACCTTGTAAATATGGGCCCCTTTCACACATAAAACTTGTGAAAGGGACATTCCATGGGTGTTGCTGTGGGTGTTCCCATGCAACACCCATTGTACGCTAAAGGAATCTGATGCATTCCCAGATTTACACGTCTGGGAATATGTCAGATTCCTATGCCACATCAGAGGTGGCATAGAAGTGACAGAACAGGGAGTAATGTATTTATAGCTCCTCCTTTTTTCCTTGTTCTATGTGTGCTACATTCTGCAGCCCACATGGAAAGAGGAACACCTCTCAGAATTGTTTTTATGCATGAAGGTGTCCCTTCCTGCACAAAAACATTCATCTCCACAATGGAGGGATCCTTGCACCATGGTGCAACGTGGCCTGCATTGGCGCTAGGCAGCAATTTGTGCACCAGTGCAGGGAGAGAGGACAGAAATGCGCTGTATCTTGTAGATACAGCACATTTCTGCCCTTTCCCGTTGGCACAGGGCAGAGCAACTACACACTTGCTGCACCACCCTGCTTGTAAATAAGCCCCTTAGTCCTTTGGTGCTATCAGCTGTAGATGAGCGTTACCCAGTTCATCTTGCAAGTTCAATGTTTTCTTTTCTTAAGAGAGTAAGTATCCTGTGTATTTTCACACTAGTTTAACGTATGTAATTATCGCTTGACTGCTGTTTGCAATTCATGGGTTATATTCATTGATTCTTCCGTGGAAGGTCTGATCTAGTGACTTTCCACCAACCCATGAAAATACGATGGGTCTTGGGATGGATATAACAGTGTCTGTATATCCTCTGTTTCAGGATCACATAATTCCAGTGGCCCTGCCTAAAATGCAAACCAGTATAAATCAAGAATTCTTTCTGAGCAGCCTACAGGAACGTGCAGATCCTCTCTGCATCCTCTCTGTAATCAGTCCTCCTACCTCAGAGCATGGGATAAGAGATATGAAGGGAGCAATACATAGGAGGCTTGCAGGCAGAAGCGCCTTAATTTCCTCAGAACAGGAGGTTGCAGAAAGACATACATATCTTGGTTTGCCGTAATCCCTGTACGCCTACACATATACTCACACACACACACATACTTTTCCTACCATACTCAGGGCCGGACTGGGAACCCAAACGGGTCCTGGCATATTTTGTCAGACCAGCACCCATAGGGTGAATAGCAAGTGAGCCTCACCACTACAATAGGGTTTGGGAGAGCCCCTCTCCCCCAAAGAAAATTTGGGGGAAAATGGCAAAAATTGTGCATTCTACAACACTTTTTTAACAATATATTCAATTGTGTTTGTTTTTAAAGCATAATAAATGATGCCCGTACAGTGCACCAGTATACAGCAATATTTATTTGGGCTCTTCAATGATTCCCTCACCATCACACTCAAAGAGTGCCTTCCATCTCTCCATAGCCCCTCTCTTACATGTATTTCATTTGTTTTATAGTGTCTCTCTTACCAGCGTAGGGTGTTGGTGAACTTTATATCACATATACATACAGAGACAATTAATCATACATGTGTAAATCAGTGTATAGAAAATGTTACATCAGACAAAGGGCACTACAATGTGTAGTATTCACAGATCATCCATACTGGTAGGCATTCTTTAAGATTGCTTGGTCTGGGGAAGCAAAAACTCAGGATTCAGAACGTGACAAGTGGTTAGGATTGACTTTGCTAATAGCAACTTATTTAAACCCAAACAAACCCTTTTTAGCAAAACTAGGATAATCAAAGACTGGGAAAAACATAACTTTCTAACCTCTACCATGCAGACTGCATTCAGCTCTTTGATGGAAGTTCGTAGCTCACTGTGCTAGAATATGAGTGTAACTTATGTCTTGCACAGTCACAAAAGAATCTCTGTGACAAAAGCAGTATCCTGCCGAGCATTGCACATAAAATACTGTTCTGTGATCTACATAGTACACTTTCTCCGCAGCAGGCATTTTAACCCTCCACGCTACCTTAGATAAGTCAAAACAATCACTAGATAAAAAAAACTCTGATCTCACTCCAGCGGGTACATTAATCTACAAAATTATCTTACCACTTTGATTGTTGCCTGAAAGCTGCTGCAATGCTACAAAACCACCCCTCTAGTAAAAAAAAATGTTCCCTCCCCAACTCTTCAGCCTCCCAGGGATGGGCCCGATGCCCGGCACAGCTAGTACGGCCTTGGCCATAATAGGAAGTACCTGCAACGCACCAGAGGGGCCAAATATGTGGGCAATGATAACATATCCTCACTTTTAATGGAATGGGTATGACAGTTTCCTTAAATATGACTCACTGCATGGACAGCATAGCATAGTATACTACCTGCACCACAACTTCCGGAAGATTCAATATAACGACTGAAAATGTATACATCGATATTTCCAAATACTGTTGGACATTCATTAGATGTAGTTGTTGTGGCCATCCGAGAGATGTTTCACCAAGCTCAATATTTGTTCAAAATGAAATCCTTTATTGTGCACAAGGTAAACGGTCAAAAATTAGTGACGTATGTACAACCTCCACTTATAACGTACGACCAGTATCCAAATCTCTGACCCTACAGAGACACAAAGGAGACTCGGTACATAGATAGGAGCACTGAACTCTTGCAAAGAAATGAAAGCCAAGAGCTGATAAGTATTCACACATCCTTGTAGCACTGCATCCTCGGATTGTTCTGCAGCTCAGATGCACGTTTACTCGCCAGTACCGTAAGAACATGATAATATAAATGGCTGCGCTCATGCAAATGCACTTTTCAATGACACATCCTGGATTTCTCAAGCTTTCATGTGTGAAGAACGTAGCACTAGTATCAGTTAATGCTGATGCTGTAATGTCTTAAGGAGCACTCTGATTGCAAAGCCACCTTTGCTCCAGTGCTTGTCCCAACGGCCCCGCCCAGTGGAGCTGCCAAAACTGTATGAATAACTCCAGGATCAGATGGGGGTCTACTGTTAACTGAGAACTGTATCTTGAGTTGTCCCTCATAAATGAAGAATTACATGGAAAATGGGAATGTTAGACCTAATTCCCCATGGAATTCCCCAGTTGTCCCCAGCTTTTCACACAGAGTTGTCAGCTGCTTTCAGCATCCAAAGTATCCAGGTGCAATAAATCGGATATGTGGGTTTCCAGTGGACCTCATAAATCCTGTGACGGTGGTAACCCCCATAAGCAGTCTCATCAGAATTAAAGAGGCCAATGTTACAAATCCTTGAACAAGGTAGGGAATACAAGAGCACTGCTGACATAAGCTACTACCCGTAGGTCTGGCCTCTAAAGCACAGGGCCGGGCAGCCCATTTATTCCACCAGGGCTGCAGCCCTTGGAGGCAGATTGTAAGAACTTGTGGACGTTTCTTATGCCTTTGTCACTTTCCTTAACTCACCAAGATTAATGGATGAATAGATGGATGGAGCCCAAAGGGATGAAGGGAGCGGAGCTGGTTTCAGCATTTTTGCCAGGACTGCTTTTGTTTCCACAATCTTACCCTAATGAAGTGTCAAGACAGAGTCCTCACAGAGTGAACAGATAGGACAGTGCTTGTCGCTGGAACATATTTCCTCATATGGGACTTTTTCACCGAGACATCACCTTCATCAGTCTACAATATGTCCACGCTGAAATAAATACAATTGACTTCACAAAAAATATTAATTTGCATTGCCTGTGCAAAATATATGGAGGTCATTCACAGAAGATTTTATGTGTTCAAGCAGACATACTACAAGTGAATTGTTTTAGGTACTCTTAGCAACCTTTGTACATCGACCCAAAAATGCCGAAAGAGCACACAATCATTTCTTTTTCAAAAATATTGTAGTACCCCCTGAATATTCCAATGTATTTCTTTTTAATTATTTCAACATCAAGTTACAAAGGCATGTGAGTATGTCAAAGAGTAATATAGAAGTATTGCTTTACGTTCTCCAAAATGCCTTCGTCAATATACCCCACTGTAATCTGTTTAAGCTTTAAATGAGATTGGAAAAATCAGAGTGTGCGATCATACAACAAAAGACAATGAGAGTGCATCATACTAACAAAGTTCATTTAGGATGTGACTGTTGCTAGTGAAAGATAGATTAACAAAGACCGAAAACATGTACATTCTCAAAATGGATATTACAGTACATTCAGCGTTTCCAACTTCATTTTCTCAGGTAAGTTGATTTGCTACATTTAATTAGCCACTTATGTAGATTTATAAATAATTGACTGTTTTCTTTGCACCAAATTACCCTTCCATTGAAGGCCTTTTGCAGGGTTCTGTCTTGGGAAGCAACCTATTTTCTTGGTAAGATTAGCATACTCAGCCCAGCTTCACTACTGATTTGAGCCCCAAGACAGCATTAAAGAAAACTGATAAGATGCAATGTACAGGAAGTACATGAAGCATGGGAGTGAGTGCTGAGAACTTTCAACTAACACAAATCCACAGACAACACACTAAGGCCCATATTTATACTTTTTTAGCGCCGCATTTCCTTTATTTTTTTATGCAAAAGTGGCGCAAACTTACAAAATACAATTCTATTTTGAAAGTTTGCACCGCTTTTGCATCAAAAAGCGGCACAAATGCAGCGCTAAGGCCCATATGTATACTTTTTTAGCGCCGCATTTGCGTAATTTTTTTACGCAAAAGCAGCGCAAACTTACAAAACATAATTGTAATTTGTAAATTTGCACTGCTTTTCCGTCAAACAATGACGCTAATGCGGCGCTAAAAAAGTATAAAGATGGGCATTAATTTTATTTATTTTTGGTTACATAAGACAGACCAAAAGCACATCTACGCCAGGAGCTCCAGCCAAGTCCAGTGACCCCTTTGCATCAGCAGCTGTCCTTTGCTTGCTGAGATGCCAGAGATGTAGGGGTTATGAGAAGAATACCAGCTCCGAGCTGATGCATCGTGTGATCTGGATTACTTTATCAACACTTACCTAGTAGCACATTGAGACTCTTTAAAAGGAACACTCAGGTTTAAACATAAACGCAAAATAGAAATAAAGGTTTGGAGCTTTTTATCTAACACGCAGAACAATTAATGGAAAATCAGGTTTGGGGAATAGATGAATAAGAAAAACATCAGCTTCACACCGGCTTGGGAGTGTCGTCTGCTGCGCACAAATTGCCATCATTAATTTCATACTTTTTACGTGTTGCTGTGGAGCCTCATCCTCTTTAGGACAGAAAGCGAGAAGAACAGACTGAAAGAAGGAAGGGAGGGGGAACCTGGGGCAATGGAATGGAAAGGAGGGTGGAAAATAGTGAGGGTGAGAAAAAATGTTCGAGTTACAGCAAAGGAGAAATAAATGTAAAGAACGAGAAAATTGAAAGATAGTGAGAGCAGATGGCAGAAAAGTTGAGTGTATGGGTCTCGGACACAATAAAGAGTATGGAAAAAATAAAGACAAATATAAAGTGAGGGAAGAAAACGGAGATCACGCTGCTTGACAGGACTTAGCCTCCATTCAAGCCTTCAACACACACTGGTCGGAGAGGAGGAAGGAGGGAAAGGAGAGACGGAAAGGAAGGAAGGAAACAAAGGGAAGGAAAAGGCAAAGGGGAACGAAGGAAGGAACCAAAGAGAATGGGAGGGGAGGCGCGGCGTGGGCTGTGGAGAGAAGGGGAGGGGTGGGAGAGAGGGAAGGAAGCAAGGCACAGAGTGGACTGAGGCAGAGAAACAGAGAACAGATTCGAGAGAAAGGTGGCTAGTTGCCCTTCTTGAACTAGATTGAAGAAGAATGCACAGTTTGGCTTCTGAGGCTGGGAGGCAGAGTCAATGAGTACGCCAAGCTCTGGCCAAGAGTACAGGCTTTGACACCGGTCCGGCGTTACGCTGTGGTAGCGCGGCTGAACCAATCTTTGCGACTCACACTCTCTAAGCACTGGGTGGTTTACTCCAAAGGCAGATTGTTATCTCTCCCTTGAACGCGAGATCCTCTCTAGCCTGCCGTAGTTCTTACTACCTAATTCTGATTCTACGTTTGTTTAACAGAACAAAAGGAGAAGGATCAAACACAGACGGGCGCTCCACAGTGGGGGCCCTCCAGAGCGCAGGAGACCAAAGGCCCTGACTGCGCCGACTCCTCACACTGCAGGCATCAAGCACCCGCCTTCTTTAAATTAAATTTTCTGGGCTGCTGCGTGGAAGGTGGAGGAGAGCACAGAGATGGAAAAGAAGTCAATGGTTCAGCATCATTCTAGTCAAGAAGTCAAATAAGCAATTTAAGCTCAATGACTGCTTAAAGACTTCCATCTGAGAGGATACATCAAACCCCACTCCTAGACACATTGTAGATAGTCGCGTAGATCTAAAGTGATCCTTTTTACAATCATGAAAGGCCCCTTTTCATCAGACTGATATTTCTCTGTCTCTGCTATGTCATGTGGTAGATTCTATCAGGAACGGCTTGTGCCATATGCTAGTCTCCACAGAAGAATCTGTTCAAATGCATAAATCAAATTGTACCTGCTTATCAGTCCTGCATGTGCAACAAAACAGTAGGTGGGAATACTCAGAGCCACTCGATATTCACTAACACGCTAGGGTGGTTTGGATGATATGTGCTCGCCCATCCTAGAAACATAACATATTATGAATGCCTACTGTCAAAATATCCAAACCTAATCTGGCAAAGTGTCCCTCCTGGATTTCACTGAATAGATCGCAAACAAAAATCAGACCTAGTAAACCTGGCAAAACTATTTTAAAAGTTGCATCTACTATGTCATGGACTGATCATGACTATTCACTCACCAAGCACTTCTGAGTAATCATGCACATGGAAAAACAACCACCAACATCAGTTCTTCCGAAAGACTGAAGGGATGATTACACATTGAGACAACATCACCCCAAGCTTGCAGGCTGTGTTGTGTGTATGTGGTGCAAGTAGTATTTGTTGTTCCTGTAAGAGCTCAGAAAGAGGAAAAAGCTTAAATCACTCCTACAGAGTGGCACAGCATTTGTGGGCAGCCCTCTCACTGATCCACCACCAACATTATTTCATCCAAAAGACTGAAGGGATGATTACACATTGAGACAACATTATCCCAAGCTCCGCAGTCTGTGTTGTATTTATGTGGTGCAAGTATTATCTGTTGTTCCTGTGAGATTTGAGAAAAGGGAAAAAGCTTAAATCACACCTAGAGAGTGGCACAGCATTTGTGGGCAGCCTTCTCACTGATCCACCACCAGAGTTAGGACCACACTTGAGATCAAGCAGGGAAGGACAACTGACACGAATTTGCCGTTGGTTCTGCCAGAGATGCTTCTACCTATGTGGCAGCATCAGACATATGCAAGGGCCACCGCTGCTCTGTGTCTCAGGGCTCAGTTGGATTTATATTGAGACTGTATTTTCCTACCGCAATGTGATATCAACACTAATTGAAAGTTTCACAAGTAAGCAAGCACTCAACCGCTAACTGACGACCTGGAAGGGAGTCGCTTTACTTCACTCTATGCTTCTATTGCAGCCCATATTACAGTACAACAGTGGATGATATTTCAACAGCCAATCATTTACTTTCAACTAACAAGGAAATATTCCCTGGTTCTTTTTCTGAGTTCTTTCATGGAAAAGCCTAGGGCTCTGGATTATATTAAAACTGAAAGTTTGAATAAAAGCAAGACTTCTTATCAATAGCTCATTTGTAATCCCCTTTGTTTCTTCCACATTTTCCCTGTTGTCTCTACCGCTTACTTGGCTCCAAGTTACCAGGAAGGTTACATGTGTACCACTATATAAAACATTCAAATTCATCAAATCATTGTCATATTACCAAATAATTACAAGAATAGAATATTATGTCAACTGCCCCAATTCGGCCACTTTATCTGTCATAGTGTGATCATCTATGTGCCTAGACTTTCAGCAGAGCAACAGTAAATCTATAAAGCTGTGGTTTCTGGGGAAAAGTTGTATCAATCGGATTGCATAGCCTTGAGGCAAGACAATGGTTTTTGCAGTGGTGCACATGAAATTGCTGGAATTGGACAGGTATTAAACATTCAATTATAGATTTTTGGGATTTATGGACATTAAAGCAAATTCGGAAAACTAATAACAAAGCAGTGAATTACACATTAATTAACTCTTTTTCATTTTATAAATTGGTGCCCCACAACAAATTCACTATGTCCTGTCTGACTCCGAGAGACGGAGAGAGCATGCTAGTCAGTTGGTCAGAGTTTATTTTGTGTAGGATGCATGCTGAACATTCACTTACAACCCAGTGCCTGGGAGAATTTAGGGTGTGTATCACACTGCTAGGGGCTTTATTAGTGCACTTATTGCAGATCTCTGATTTGTTGTCAAACTGAGTTTTACAAGGGCCAGCTTCAAAGAGAGGTGTGTGGTGTTCACCACCACCATCACTACATGGTCACAACACCAAGATCCATGATATCATGTGAAGGGCGGATTGCAAATGAAATTAACAGGTTATACTTACTAACTATAAGGGTGATCACATATATCTAATGCATCTCAGGACTGAGAACTATTGCTTGGATTTGCCAGTCAGTGTGCATCACCCTGGCTGATTTTGAATCCCATGAGTCAGAGGGATACACCTTCAGCAACTTCATGAGCGAAACATGGCAGAGCTAATCAATAATTCTGGAAGCTAAATTGCTGGTTGATGGCTAGACCAGGTCATTTGCCTCGCAGTTAAATCCTGGTGCATATGGTAATTTTACAGTTCATTGTCTTTAATCAGCACTTAGATTTTCTCTGCACTAAAACTAGGACAATCCCCATTAACGAGTCATCTCCTGACTATGAGGGTATCTGACTTACATAACTATTCCTATTCTTGTTTGCTCTCTAAGCACCTACAGCATAGACCAATGCTTTTTTGTGTGATGAATTGTACTACAGCCATCAGAAGGAATCCTTGTGGACGGATAGAGGTAGCTACTTCAATAAGGCGATGCCAACAGTGGGCATGCACTGTTACTCATTAGCTTTTCACTCAATTGAGTACTATTGAATACTGTCAAGGTAAATAATAGTGCATAGAGGCTGGTGAGAACTTATTGCAATGAAGGTCCATGACACACTTTTTAACCATGCCAATGTCATGACAACCTGACAGCCTTAAACTGGAAGTGGTGTGTCTGATATTGGTGAACATCTTTCAGAACCGTCGATTTTTGACTATCATATTTTTTAAATGTGGCTTCATTTAAGTTATGGCGTCATTCTGAACTCTTGGTTTGAATATATAAAGTTAATAAACTGGTGTTCCTCCAAGAAAATGTGCTAATCCTTAACCTTGTTTGCGTCATTACTTGCTTGGCGGCAGGAGGGCGATGTGTTTTTGCTGTTGCTGCAGTTCAAATGGTTATCATTTTAACTTCCGAAATCTGAGGTTGCCAATTGTGCTTTTCTTACAGCAGCATTCACTTGTCCCACCTGCACATTGTTGTGGTTGTGAAAAATGTGTATAATTTTCTTTTGAGTAATTGCACAAAATTCTACAAAAATTAGGTGAAAATAGAATATAGCAAAACTAGCATATTACACTATATTTTGGCAGGAAATACATCCTAAGGTTCGTTTTGGAAGTGAGGATGTATATCACACTTAAAAAAGCGCAAACACGCAAATGCCATAACCAGCAGCCGCCAGTGTTCTGGTCGTTTGAATTGATCAGTGCTTCCACGCTAAAACTTTGCTGCGAACACAGCATCATTACGCCACGTGGCTTAAGGACCCAATTTAGAGACCTTCAATACAAGCGTAAAGCAAAATGTGTGAAAGGATGCGCGCTTCCACCGCCATTGCAGACGTTTCCCTTGGCTTCATCCACAGCCTCGGATGCTGTGGTGCCCGTTTCTTGTTGACCCAGGAAGCCCGTTGCCCATGTACTCCGACAATGAAAGAAGAACTACTGTTCCTTAAGCGCTGCTGCCCGCACGAGGCGCACCGGAGTGCCAGCCTCTGTAAAACACATTCCGCGGTGCCCTCTGCGGCCGAACGTGCCATCAGTCAATGCCTACAAAGAAAGACTAACAGCACAAGGCCTCAGCTCGTAGGCTCCAGCCGGCCGCACTCCAGGCCCCGGGGATTTGTTACTGAAGTGCTCACCAGCTCCATTATGAAAGAGACCGAACAGAAGCAGGAGCACTTCGCCACCACTTAGTACACAAACACATACTAAAAACTGCTTTTCTATTAGTTTAGCTCGGATTTCTCACAGCTGCTTTTAGTCCCTTTGACTGCAACACGTGAAAGGAGTAAGCACAATACCAACCCCTAGAAGAGCTTTAATGATCTCAAGGGCCACTTTCACTAACTGATTCAGTCGCGTGGACTCATACAAACAATAATTAGGGGCCTCCTACTAAGAATTGATTCCCAAAAAGTGGTCAAAAACTAAACACAGAGTTTTTGACTATCTATTCTAATTTTCTGAACTGACATACACAAACAGGTTATTTCTGAAAATGCTGAATTTCAGGGGGTCGCTGAGGTCCCAATTTGTGATCCGCTCCAATTGACTACAGTCCCAAGGATGATGGTGGCATGCAAGGGACAGTCGCCCACCATATCTGTGACTGTGTTAAAATAGAAATGTGTTCATTTGTTTAATGTAAACGATTTTCCGTAAAGGAAAAGAACTGTGTTCAAAATAAAGTTTTTTTTTTAGAACATTTCACTGATGGTTGTCAGTGGACCACAGAACCGCTCCCATCTCTCCCTGAAACTGTTTCAAGATTCATTAAGTGGAAGGATTTCCAAGAGGACACAACTGCAGTCACAAACCATCAATGCATTCCTCTGTAGCTCATAAATAGGAGGGGATTCCCCTTCCACCCCTACTTGTTTGCCATTTCAACAGGGTCAGAAAAGCCCTTTTATGGAGCGAAAAGAATTGTCTGACTCATAAAAGGGTTTTGTACATGAAGCAAAGCCTTTCTGCAGTCACAACCCCTGTGCGTTTGCGAATCACAGGGTTTGCCATTGCAATAGGGGTTTGTATATGAGGCCCTAAGTTATCTATATATCTTTTATTTGTGTCACATCATCTACTTGCTTGGAGAGACAGTAGCCTGTTGACTGCAGTGCAGCAATGGGAATAACACAATATCACTTTTCCATCAAACTTGGTGTTAACCAGACAAATATGATTGAGATCCATCAGGAGCACTCCCTGCCTTTCTCAACTGTTTCCTGTCTTCCTGGAGTGACTCTTGGTGACTTTAACTCTGCAGCCTAACATGTTTAACATGTTTCAAATGCCCTGGGGCGTGATGTGGGCAATACAAAATTCCTCAACACCAAAAAGTATGTCACTAGATGAGTGTTTTGCAAGAGAATACTTGTTGTGTAGCAAGTGATTAATTTGTAAATAAAAACGTGCCGGTGCCCAAAGCTTTCTACTTAAACACGCTGCTGCTGCAATTAAATCTGCGAGCACCGAATACTGAGACAGCATAATCCTGAAGCCATCTCGGATGTCCAATACATTTACAACCACTCCCTGCCCCTTCAGCTCACTCTAGCAGCTTTCTACTTTCTCCCTTTGTGACACTTTTTCGTTTTTCTCTTCCTCCGTCTGTCCCATATGTATCTTTTGCTCTCAGCAAATGCTTGAGGCAGAAGAATAACCTCCGGCCCTCAAAAACAAGTGCCGGTGCTCAGCACCGGAAACGACAAGCACAAATTAAGCACTGTGTGTAGCCATAAATATTTGCTGAGTTTCCCTCGATTACAACAGAAACTGAAAGTCTTCAAAGTATACACGCCAGCATAGTCAGCTTAAATTATTTGTATATGCCATCATTTCACCAACACTGGCTGTTTCCACGCCTTTCTTCCACTCAGCACCATTTCTCCAGAGCACAACACTGCCCCCTAGAAGTGAATGCATCCACCGCCTGCCAAACTTGGCAATAAAGCACTGTGAGAGCATTTTTTATACAATGATATCATTTGTCAGACGAAAATGTACAGTGTTTTTTCTAAAGCCATCATGAATAAACCAGTGCTGCAGTTCCTCTGGGGGGAGCAAGGCTGGTTAAATGAATCAGAAAGCCTTCGGAGATGGTGTGCCCCCTCAGTCCATCAGCTCCTGGACAATTATTCAAGGCCCAGCTGCGGGGAAAACAGATGGTGACTGCGCGTTGGTAATGTGGCCTTCTTCGCGCGTGTGCAGACGCCCCCCAGCTCTAAGGAGCCAGTCCATGAAATACTCGATGGAAGAGCACATTTGGGCAGGGATGCGATTTGCGAGCCAGATGCCGGCAATTTTCCGGAGCAAGATAAGGCATCCATAAAAAGGAGAAAGGCAAATATTCTCACGTAGAAGTCATATTTACATAGTTCCTTGTTTGGGCCTACGCAAAACAGTGCAAATGCCTGGTATTATTATTACCATCAGACTTCACTGATATTCATTATAGTGACTTCAAAAGCATGAATGGCTGACGAATTCCTAGGTATTACAACCTATAATATCAGATCGCAGACAATTCTCAACAGCAGACTGTTAACACAGCAAGCTGACTTAGATACCCCACCACTTCCCGTCAGATCCCACCTCTCCTCTCGACACTGCATCAATTTCACGGTGATGGGGAATAATCCAATTCAACCGGGGTCTATCCGAGCAGGATTGTACACCAGGGATGTGTTCAGTAATGAAAGAAGTGCCTAATTCGAGTAGTAAGTGTACACAGAGATGGAAATTAACAGTCCTCCGAAAAAATGGCAGGTGTCGTTCTGGGAGGCAGTGAATTAGGAAAAGGGAAACCGTGAATGTGGGGGTGATTTACGCCTCTGGTGGCCACTGCTGTCAGGGTCACAGGCACGAACGTGTGAAGGGATTGGCCTTGATTAGAACGGGTATATTCAGTACTTCAGGAATGATTGCTGGTAGGAGCCATAAGTATGATGGCACAGCACGGTATGACGGGGCAAAGACCATGTCATTGTGTGATGGTTTTCGTATCAGTGCTAGGTGCCACAAAGCCTTCTTGGATACCAGTTAGCAAGAGCCTCTGGAATTTCTCCTCCCTTCCACACTACAGCACTCGGGGCCAGCGACCAAGCCTCCCATGCTGGCAGCCCCATTTGTTAGGATTGCAGTGTCTGGGCTATTGCCTTTCTCAGCCTCTAGTGAGGTGGTCCCTTCTTGCTCCTCTGGGGTCCAATAACAATATGTCTGTTTATGGTGATAAAGCAACACGTTTTGTACAAATAAAACCCAGAAACGTTTTTGTTTTTTTCTTTCTAAACCAGGTTATGTTTGCAACATTTTAAACGGAAAACCTAGCTTATGAAATTGACAGAAAGATGGCCGAAGATAGGTTGAGTCAGGCGCCACGCCGAGGCTAAGTCGGTGCGTGATGATGCACTTTGCGCACTCTGTTACGACCAGCCGCCCACAAACTGCTATGAGGAGAAAGGGCAGAGAAAAGAACTCTCACTGTCAGCATATGTGCTCAATTTCCCTAAAAGTGTCAACCAATAGTCAGCCTGGTAGCCAGAGCCACTACTGACATTTTAGTTTTTTTATTATTGACATTATTGATTTGCATAAATTATGGCCCCTGATTTACGACCTAATCACAAATTAAATCACAAAGATGGGATGGTGTAAAGAGGTCACTGAGACCTCATAAATAAGATGAAGGGGAAGACTCGCCTAGCTAGAAACTAAACTCTGGCCGAATCGACCACTTTTTCCAGACTGGTACAGCTTGACTCTCAAGGGAGGGAACTTGGGCGTCTTGTGGGCTTGTGTTCAGTTGGACATTTTGTGATTAGATGTTACAATGCGTTTCTTTTCTTATTCTCTCACTGTATTTAAAGAGCAGAAACCAATAACGCGCTCTGCCACCGAGTCTGTGGACAATATCTAATTAAATACAGTGCAAGTTGATATGGAAGTTTCAGTTCAATTGCTTTCGATCGGGCCATGTCCACTGTGAGCAATGGCTCAATTTAAGAAGAATTGCCCTCTGTAGACACTTTTTCACTCTGAAAAAGAAACCCAATGCATCATCATTAAGAAGACAAAACTTACCCAATTTACAATGTTGTTAAGGGTGTAATTCCTTGTCAGATTAAAAATCTGTGACGTGTTATAGTGTGATATTTGAATTAAATAACAGCTTCCCATTGTCCGGTGGCATGTAAACTAAATAATGTGCTTTCATTATTAAAGCATATATCCCAAAGAGAGAAATTTCAATTTTCAAATGACATAAACCGACAGGAACACCATTCCCGCTAACTATATACAACCTGCCACGAGATCAGATGAGTCTGACTGGTTGAATTCTAACGTGTTTAATCTAGAATTTCGTGTCTTGAGAACACGATGACTGCAAATGAACATTTTTCTTCCATTCCAAACATTACCTTTGCGTCTCTTCTAAATCTGCTACTTTCATGTGATCATTGTGGTGGGGGGTGTTCGAGTCTTCTAACCACTCTAAAGTTAGAATTGAAACAATAAGGAGCATGGTGGTGGCTGTAGAACACAATATCACACCAGGACAGTAGAGAACAACGAATTCACCCACCATTAAAGAAGAACTCATATCCCATATTTAAGACATATGGAACGATACACATAAACAAGGGGGCAGATGCAGCCATTGAGAGATAGAAGGACAGAACATACATAGATGGAGAGATATCAGACACATCGGCATGTAGATGGAGATACTGACCGAGAACAAGGAGGAAAGACCAGGAGAAAGACCAATAAAATAGACAGATAGACAAGCTAACGCACAACACATACATTATCAGGAGAAATTGAATGATGGCTGTTCAATGTAAGCAGAAAGAATAATTCAGGAAACTAGAGAGATAGATAGATAGATAGATAGATAGATAGATAGATAGATAGATAGATAGATAGACACAACTACAAAGAATAAAAACGAAAGGGGCTTAGGAATCGATATGATGAAATACAGAATCAGGTAATTAGGCTGACAGATATTTGGATATATAGTTATGTAGGTGGTCAAATTTCATTGAACATAAAAATTGCAGTTTTCTCAGATATGAAATTAGCTCACCATCACTTCCTTAGTAAAAAGGTGGGGGAGAGCAGTGTTTAAGCAGATTCCCAATCTCTGCTTACAGGTTAAGAAAATATATAAAATGGTCAACCTCCTTCCAATCTAGGGTAATGATACTTTTATCTATGTGAATTCTGCATTTGAACTAAAGAGAGGTGTTGATTCGTATGTATGCCTTTGACAAATATGTTTTGTACTCTGTTGGCAAAATGTTAAATACTGTCTCCCATTTTATTGTGTGAGAGTGCCAATAGCCCACAAAATGTCTTACTTGTTGGTTTCTTATTTTATTTTTTTTTAAAATACAGCTGCATGCTATTGTCAATTTACCACAATTCTGAGCCACAAAATGTGTTAAATGTGGGTTGTGGTCAATCTTACTCAACAGGGTACCATTTGAAGAGAAACGTAGGTATGCAGCTTGTGTGACCAAAAATACAGATATAAAATCTACAGCAATTAATACATTACTACAAGATTTTCATTATCAATTGACTGTTATTTCATACTATTGATTTTCGGTTTTAGCTGCAGGATTTTCTATTTGAAAAGAGTGCAACAGATGGTGTGGAATGAGGGTAGGAAAACGTAATAGTAATACATTATATATATATATATATATATATATATATATATATATATATATATATATATATATATATCAGGATGTAGAGGGCTTGAAAATGTTGGTTATGTCAAGTGTCATGTGGTGTCCTGATGGATGGTAGTATGTTTCTACTTTAAGCATGCTGTGAATCCATTTACATTTGTATGAATCTACATAAGTTTACTTATCCCAATACCAGTGAAAAAATGTAAGATTCCAAATCTAGATTCGAAGTCCCCTTTTCAAAATGCTTCCCATTCAATCACGTGCAGGACCTCTCTTGATATTCACTGTTACGACAGAGGCGAATTATACATAATCTGTGGGACATGCATGTGTCAATCTCAGACCTAAACAGTGGAAGGCTTGCATCCTTTTGATCCAGAATCACAGCATAATTTTTTTTTAATATTTTCACAATGGGTTATTGTTAAATGGAAACAGAGGGACGATCAAAACAATGACATAATGGGAGAAAATTCAAATATGGCTATGCCACTGTCTACCAAGCAGGGTTCCTCTGACAGGATATCCAAAAAGAAGTAGAAAGTCTCCAAAGAACTAGGGAAGAATCACAAACATTCTTACATACATACATATATTCATATTCTTGAAACTTCCTATGCAGCATAAGTCAAAATAGTGATTTTTGTGCTAAAAACCATGGCTCTTTCTGTCATTTGCACACAGTTAGAGTATGTATTTGTGGATGAGAATGGGGTAAAGGGGCTCTACTTGAATTACCAGAATTTTGCTAAGTGGTAGCAGTTTAACAAGAAAGTCACTGCCTCTGAAAGTTTTCTTTTGTAAGCCGAGCACCATTTTGACTTCCTGCCTTGATGGTTCTTGAAACCGAGTTAAGTCAAATGTAAATTTAGTAAGTTTATGAAGCCCACCCATCTTTTTTACTTGTGTTCTGAACCTTAAGGAGGACGTCTGTCATGAAGGAGAGGAAGCGCCACTATTTCAACCCTAGTAAGACAAGCTGCAACAAAAGTGACACCGTAAGAACCCAATGAAGAGGGTGTTGCGCATACAACACGAATTGCATGGCGAACGTTCTTTGAATGCTTTCAGAGGGTGGTTATCCTGAGTGAAGAAAAAAAATACCCAACCACCTCTTGACTCAGGAATGTGATTCATCCTGGTGATTCTATGTAGCCAGAGACCAATCCACCATGTAGTCATGAGCCCCGGGCTTGAAACTGTGTTGGCTATGGAGCACGCGCATCTGTGTGTGTGTCTTATTGGGGTCTGATGGGAATGCTGACAGCGAGTGCTGAAAACCTGATCAAATGCACACGGCTAATGCTTTTTTCATATTTCTACTGGCAGAGATAGCCTCCAGCCATGCACTCGGAAAATGAAATTCTAATTATAACAGGGAGAGAAAGGGGGCTTGCCTTCACTTTAGCTCTACATTAAAAGTCTGGCGAAGAAAGAGCTAAACCAGAAACAACGTCAACACATTATCAATTCTGAGGGAAAACATAGGGAATAACCAACTGTCCACTTCAGAGGTTACATCAAATTCTCAAAAGATATGGCGACTTTCATAAAATCCACCTAATCTTTCTACACACAGAAGTCACCTAGCAGGGTTTTCCATTCACGTGCTCTTTTAAAAGGGCCACACACCATCAATGAGCACTGGAAAGCAACACAGCACCAGGGAGAAGATATCACTTAGGCGTCTTGCAAGTGCGCCCCTTGGGTAGAAAGGGTACCTCACTGTCCCTATTCTTATGCACTTATTGCCATACCCCTGTGTGACCATGTTCAATCCTACGATGAAGAAACACCTCTCTCTCTCTGCTCACTAAATACTCAGGCTTCCAAACCTTAGAGGACTGGTAACTGGATTTAAAGACAAGCATTGCTAATCGCAAGACAATAAATTCAGCACTTACAAGAAGACCAATGAAGCAGACATGCACTCCACCTGCTCAAGGTGTTGAGCACTGGAGGGATCTTGAAAATGTACAGTTTGTGGAAGCTGTCCCACATTTACAACATTAACACAGATTCACTTTCCATCAAATGATTTCACGCGCTCATGCGTGGTACACACATACACATATTTGTAGTCAATGTATAAATAATATTTGCCCCCACAACACACGTATGCAGGTCTGGCAGTTGTGTCCTGGGAGTGGGAGGCAGTGACCCCAGGAAGTCGTGGCTTCTCTAAACATCATCATAGTACTGTGTGTTTTAGGGGGCTTGTAAAACATGTGAAGAACATACAAACAGTAGTGTCACACTGTGATTACATACAAAACATCATATAAGTAGAACGAGTCACACCTTAGAGGTGAAGATCAAAGCAGGTCCTAAAATTCCTCTACTCTCGTGCCTCTCATACTCGTGGTAACTGCATTTCTCAGGATCCAAACAGTGGACAACGTTCTTTGATTCGTGAACACACATGTCTATTCCCTCAAAAGGCACTGATGCGTGTCTGCTTTTGAATGCATACAGCCACGTCCCCTTCCCAACAACATGCATTCCCTGTGCACACATGCATGTAGATATATAGTGTTGATATAGGGAGGAATGTATTTTCATTGAAGTGTGTGCATATATGTATGTATGCATGTGATGTGTGCTCAACTGTGTATATGTACAAATCGCGCATGTATGCACATATAAACTCACAATCCCCCTCTCTCTCGCCGTCTCACAAGCCCTAACTCTTTACAGACATTTTCGAAAATAGCGTACAAGATGAGTTTTCTTATTCTTGTTCTCAAACGCTTACTTTTTTTTAGACAATTTCGCAAATAGCGTCCAAGATTAGTTTTCCTATAAAGGTTTCTCCTTTTTAAAAGAGTGCCTGCACTCACACCCGGACTCTGGCTACAGGACAGTAGAAGAGAAGAGACATCTCACCTCATTCACGTCTCATTTCTGAAAGAACCTTCTTTGGCGACCAGGAAAGAGTGCAGGACAACACACGCCTAATTTCAAAGCGAAATTTACAGTGCGATATGGAGAACTTTGGTGAATAGCATACACTGGTGGCACTGTACATCACGATCCTGCACCGTGCAAGGGAGGGAAGCTTGGAACAGGCACTTCAATTGGGAGGTGTATCAGAGTACGGCGTAATTATCCGTTCGACATTTCTTTGATGTAAATCCGGGTAACATACAGTGTCCAGTGTCTTTATTCCCTTTCTGCTAAACTTCTGTAGAACTGTCAGAAAAAACGAGCCACTCAGAAAGGACATAGCTGTTTTTAAAGCGCTACACGGAAAATAAAGTGCCCCTGGCGTTCATGCTTAACTTTTTTATTTCGCGTTGAACTGTTGGAATACAGTCACAGCCAATGAAGTACCTTTCGTCTCTAATTATTTTGCTGAAGTAAGTGCTGTCACAACGCCTCAAACTTAACGATCTAAAAATGTATTTTCAAAGCGCTACCTGCATCCCTTTATAAAAAAAAAACATACGTCTCAAAACAATGTTAAAAATCTGCGAGAACACTTTTTAACATTCTTTGTAATTGAACATGTCTAGTCCAGTGCCGTACGTTTATAAACAATAGAAGCTGCGGATGAATTTAACACAATTATACAATAATTGATTTTAGTTAAAGAGCTTGGAGGCTGTCTCAGGAGCAAGTTCTGTATTTTTTTTCTCTATTTACTTTTGTTCTTATTTGTGTGATTCCCTAGGCGGTCATCAGATGATCATCCAGACATGCTCTCGTGCGATGGAAAACGTGCTGCTCTTTAAACCCATCTGTGCACGGACTGATGAGCAAGCAAAAATGCATATTTTATGCATTTCAATTTCCGTCACAATACAGGGTTTAACATGTCCAAAAAGCCACTTTTTATCATAAGACATGCCTTTCTTGTAGCTTGAAAGACTTCTGGGACTGCTAACAGTCCCAATTCCTTCCATTTAAAAAAAAAATCGACCTTTTACGAGCCAAAAACAACATTATATATATTTGTGTTCCTAACGCGGCGCAATCAATGCGCCTATCGTCTCTAAAATAAAGCAATGCATACTTGAGGGGCACATGTTCGAAAGCTTTCCTAAAACCCAAATTGGAATAAGACCCTGGCACGACCCATCCCCTTCCACTTCCTCCATCTACCCTTAACACACCAACGGAGAATATTAAGTTAGGTCGTAGTATACCTCGCGCCACTGGGAAGAATGAGGAAAAGTACAAATTAAAAAGACGCAACGCTACTCACACAATCGTTGAGCAAAAAGTCACGCAGTGTGCGCCGCGAGGCTGCAGTCGGGGTGCTGCAGAACACAATGGCAGATGTGTGGCGGCAGCCAGGGCTTCAGAGAGTTTGTGGGTGTGCTACAGAGGACGAGCCACTTACCTGCTGCAGGTACATGAAGGTCAAGGCACAGGAGAGCTGGGGGCACATGCCCACGTTGGGCAGCGCCACGCAGGTGGCGCCCGTGAGGGGGTGCTGCATGCTGCTGCTCGGGAGTCGGCGGAGGGCGAGGGAAGGGGCGAGCATGCACACGCGCCTGTCCTGCTCCGCTCGTGCCGGGTGGATGGGGGGCTGTCGGTGGCAGGGAGTCCCCTTCTCTGTGCTTCTCGCAGGGTTCGGCACCTACATTCGTCTGACAGCGGAGGCCACTTCGGTGGACTCGGAGAGGAGATTCTGGCGAGTGGGCGGGGGTGGGGTGGATGGGTGGTGGGGGTGGGGGGAAGGAAGACAGCCCGCAGCCTATGGATGAGCTGAGGCAAGTTTCTCAATGACAGCGAGGAGCCGGAGAGCAGCGTGTCTCGCCACGGGAGCTGCGCGTACTACAGAGGCACTGGCTCACTGCCTCCCTCCCCATCTGACAAACGGGACCCGGGGCAGGGGCTTCACCGCCCACCACAACCCAAACACTGCATGTGTAAAATCCCCGGGGAGGGGGCTGGGCGATCCTGAGCGGGAGGGAGCCGGGGAGAGAGTGGTAGCAGTGGGAGGAGGGCGCTTCCTCGCAGACACGGGCTGGGTAATTAATGCCACGGCCCAGCTGGGACGGAATATCTGATGTGTTCTTTTTTGGCTTTTGCTTCATTGATCCGCACCTGACAATCACAAAAAGTGTGTGGGCGGGTGGACGTGCTTTTTCTTTCTAGTAACGCTGTGGTGCAGTGGCGTCCTCCGAGTGTAACGAGTAGAAACATCTAATACTGCTTTATTTATAGGTATAAGTCATGATTACAAATGAATATTTGGTTAGATATATTTATATAAATGAATGCATGGACGTCCGTTATATGTATATTCCAGATTCGGACCTGTGCACAGGCATAAACCTGCATTTATGTGCACTTATTTATATACGCCATTGAAATCTGTTTCCGTTCCTAGTAAGTTTCAGGTAGTAAATACAAACATTGATCATATTTAAAAACACGGCTGCTTTCTGCCTGCCTTTTCCACTTGGAGTCGGTTTTACCAGTGTCAAAAAGCAGTTGGCATTTTTCGCCGGTGCAGTGCCTTGATGCGAAGAGTGTAAGGTTTTAAGGCGCCGCAGAGTTTCTTTGCGAAACAAAAAGAAGGTATGGAGTGACTGATGACAAAAATGGAAACATGTTAAAGTAACATACAGGTTTCCCTGTAGGACAGTGGACATTAGGTCACACTATGGTGGCGAAGTTGCTTGGTTGCTTAATGTGACTGCAGTAAGTGTCTCTTTGCGACCTGCAGGTCACAGGTTTGTCTCAGCCTCTAATACCGCTAAAGTCGATGCCACAAGTAAGGTTGATAATGAAGCCTTCTGCAAGGCCAACAGAAAGTTCATTTTACGTTTATGTATGTGAAAGGCCAACAGCGCTAGCAGGGTGACTCCATTTAAAGCCCAGAGGCAGCAAGAAGCGGCGCGTGCTCTCACAATGCTCAGTTTCGCTCCAGACCAAGGAGCACGAGGCTGCTGTAAACGCCACCGTCGAATATAATTAAAAGACCATTTTCTGGTCCTCCCTGCCTATCCTATTAACTCTCGGTTTGAAATTACTGTTGCCATTTTTACAATTTGCCTGTGTATTTTTATACATTGCTGTGCTGCCATTGTATTAAAATTAGTATTCTGTTCCTGCGCACCTTTTTCTCTTTTATTTTATTGAGTAATAATTATTCATTAGTAGCTCTAGTTAGTCTTCTTGTAATAAAAGAGGATGTGACCAGAAAATGAAAGGCTTGCTTCACTAACTTGTCCTTGAGGCCCACTCTTTATTAAAGACTCCTCATTTTTTTTCATCCACTGCTGCAAAACCGATCAGAAATAGCATAATTGTATTTTATTTTAAACAATCTCATTCTCTTTGTCGTCTATTTCAACGTATATAGAGGGCTGAGTGTGAGGCAGTAGCAGCAGCCTTGTGTGGCATCTGGGATAATAATTATTAATACTTCTAGAGGAGAGTGTAGCCTGGAGTAATTCATTAATTTTAGATTTTAGGACATTGTAGACTCAAAATAGTAGGAAATCATCGACGTGAATTGTAAGATCTATCTATCTATCTATCTATCTATCTATCTATCTATCTATCTATCTATCTATCTATCTATCTATCTGATTCAGGATAGTATGAAATCACCAGTGTGATTGGTAAGATAAGTCAATGGGTTAAGCGCCTGCTCCCGTGAGCTAGGTTCACCCAGCAAGCTAAAGGCTCGAATGGTGGTATGGTCAATTCAGCCTTTTTCCTTCTGGAGTAGAGGAAGTGTGTGCAACTTTAATTGATGATATCCTGTATTATGCTAAGTGGTACTGCAATATTTTCTAGAAAATGCCCACCATGTCTCACATCTTCTTCCTGGTAAATGTATTTCGGTAAAATATCTTATTAAGGTAGCCTGTTGCAAGGCCCTCCCATCCTTTCGTTCTAATGAGTTCATAAAAAGGGGTAAGTTCGAGCTGTGTAATGGAAACACACATTCTTTCTGTGTAACAAGGGAATTCAATTCAGGGTGCTTGCTATGCACATCTAATATAGAGGTATGGACACAGTTTAGACATGTTAAAATGTGTCTACTAAATGAGCAGTGCTGATTTAGGTAATAATGAACATTCATCTAAATAGGCAACCAGAAAGTTCATTTTTGTGTTGATCTTTGCATACGTAAAACATAGTATTCCGAATATCTCATCTTTTCATAGAAGGCGATCAATCAGTCAAAGACGCAAGAGAGAATCGTATGATGTCATTCATTTTCAAACAGAATAATGTCTGGAAGAACAACCCCTCCCTAGATATGACTGAAGATAACCCCTCCCTCCCCTACTCATCCCCTAAAGCTAGGATCAAACACACCAGTTACACTAGTCATAGAAACAGCAAGACCAGTTTGGAACATAGTTTCCACAGAAAAATGTACACAGATGTGCACTAGTATCAGACCTACGCTCAACTTCAGGAAAAGAAGAAAATAGATTTTCGGGCTGTAGCCAGTTCGACTATTCCTCCCGGTAACAAAATGAAACTAATACCTAAAATATGTTCCATCCATCCATCCACCCATCATCCATGTGTCCAACCATCCGTCCACCCACCAGATGTTAATTGAGAGTGTCAGGTTGTGCATGTCCTTGTGTCTGTTCAATGAAAATAATGTAATACCACGAAAGCCAAAATCAAACAGTCCTAATGAAATACAATTAATTAATACTCATAAACGTTATTAAAAACAATTCATTTTCAAATTGCATCCAAGAAATTAAACATCATTAAAAGGAGACACCAAGTCGCCCTGTGTACTTTAAATAAACTGATCTTTAGAGGGTCAAGTGCCCTCTTGTGTTCCAGCACCTCTTCAGCCTGCACTACGTTCACCTCTCCCTTCCCCTTCGCCTAACACCTGCTTTAACTCTGCCCTTCCTTTCCCCCTCCCATCCATTACCCCTCCCTTTTCATTTCCCCTTACCCAATCCCCTATACTGATTCACTTTCCCTTCCTGCTAACATATCCAAATCAACCTTTCCCTCCTCTACCCCATCTTCCCCTTTCCCCATCCCTGCTATCATTTCCTAACCCATCTTTCCCTTCCCTTCCTACTACCATAGCCTATCTCATCTTTCCCTTCCCCCTACCATATCTAATTTTTCCATTTCCTTCCTACTATCATATCCTATTCCATCTTTCCCTTGCCCTTCCCCTCCTGATACCATATCCCATCTTTCCTTTCCATTTCCCTGCCTGCCATCATATCCTATCCCATCTTTCCCTTTTCTTTCCCCTTCCCTTCCCGCTACCATATCCTATCCCATCTCCCCATTATCTTCCTACCATATCCTATGTTTTCCTTTCCCTTCTTATCTTTCTACCATATCCTATCCCATCTTTCCACCCCCTACATATCTCATCTTTCCCTTCCTTTTCCATTCCTGCTATCATATCCTGTCCCTTTTTTCCCTTCCCCTTCCCTTTGTCCTGCCATATCTCACCTTTCCCGCTATCATATCCTATCCCATCTTTCCCGTCCCTTCATGCTACCATATCCTATCCCATCTTCCCATTCTCTTCCTTCCATATCCTATGCTTTCCTTTTCCTTCTTATCCTGCTACCATATTCTATCCCATCTTTCCCTTCCCCTTCCCTTCCTCCTACCATATCCCACCTTACCCTTCCCTTTCCCTTCCTGCTATCATATCCCAACCCATCTTTCCCTTCCCCTTCCTGCAATCATATCCTATCCCATCTTTCCCGTCCCTTCCTGCTACCATATCCTATCCCATCTTCCCATTCTCTTCCTACCATATCCTATGCTTTCCTTTTCCTTCTTATCCTGATACCATATCCTATCCCATCTTTCCCTTCCCCTTCCCTTCCTCCTACCATATCCCACCTTACCCTTCCCTTTCCCTTCCTGCTATCATATCCCAACCCATCTTTCCCTTCCCCTTCCTGCAATCATATCCTATCCCATCTTTCCCGTCCCTTCCTGCTACCATATCCTATCCCATCTTCCCATTCTCTTCCTACCATATCCTATGCTTTCCTTTTCCTTCTTATCCTGATACCATATCCCAACCCATCTTTCCCTTCCCCTTCCTGCAATCATATCCTATCCCATCTTTCCCTTCCTGCTTCTATATCCCTGCCTTTCCTTCTCTTCCGTCTCCGTGTTTCATATGTGCAACCAAGACCACCAAGATAGGAAATGTGCACTGCTTCCCTGGAATAGAGTTGGGAGTCAGCAGGGAGCCTGCCTCTTACCACATGGATAACCATTTTGGGACTGCTCTCTCTTGTCGCAGGTCCCTAGATTGTTTGAGACACAGCCCTTCATATGACACGTCCCAAGTTGAAAAGAAACAAACACTGGCCATGATCGCACAGGTGGCAGACTCTCGCACTTTCCTCGAAAGCATGTTTGCCTCTGCAACTATGTCACAGGAAGATGCCTGCAGACCCCTGTTTGTGTCAGGACCTGCAAGCGCGTTAAGACAACACAATCAAATGTTTCTCTGGCGCTAAAATTGCATTTATGTATTATTCAGCAAAAGAGAATGTCCCTGCAAGATACATTTGTACAGGAAGTACGAAAATGCCAATGCTTAGCCCACTTTCCAACAAATGAGGTATCGCACTGCAAGCACAAATTAACGATCAAGGCCTCAGTTTTTTTCATTCATTAAAATGCATATATTAACATAACACCCTCGGTGTTCTGGACTCGATTAAACTGCTCTGCCTAATTGTACAAAGGTGAACTCACACTCTCCACACACTTTAGAAACTCATCTGATGCCACCAGTTCATATATTTGAAGATGCGTATGGATGAGGTTCCATGTGGAGACTGTTGTGTCACTGAAACCTCGAGCTGTCTCGCCCGTTTGATTTCCTCGCGTTTTCGCTTGGAAAATCATAACGTTGTTTTGAAACATTATTTCTTCTAGCTTGGCTCAGCTGTTTCATTACCAAGCATTTCAACTTGTTAAAGCTTCTAGCTTTTGTGTTTTTTCCACGTTTCTCACTTGGAAATTTTAGCGCATTACGAGATTACTTATTTTAAGCCTCGCGCTTTTATTTTCTTTGCGTTTCTTGCTTAGAAAGTATAGCGCTTTACGATAATCTTCTTGTTTCAGGCGTTGGGCTTTTGTTTTCTCACGCTTCTTATTTGGAATTATTGAACATTGTGAGAACCTTGCTCCAAGGAATGCTGTTGCTCTTGAAATTATTAATTGTTTCATATCATTTGATTTGTGCTGTACATTTCAGTTGCACCAAGCATTAGTAATTATTTTTTTCGTCAATTTCTTCGTTTTTGGCACTTTATTGGGCACAATGGAATATGATATTTAATTTTATAAAGAAATTTTAAGGCCAATTTTTCCGTCGTTATGCAAAATATTTCTCCTCCTCTATTTTTTCTATCGGTCCCTGGAGAACCACCAATTTCATGGAATAAATGGAAAAAAGTATTTTTAACCTACCTCCGTGTTTGTGGCAGCAATTTATCGGCGGAGAGGAAAGCATCTCTTCTTCAACACTGTCTTGGAGCGGAAGGGCAAGAGATTTTAGAAACTTTACCTTCAATCACTTCTTCTGATGGTGCGGAAGGTGATTCTTCTGTTAATGAATTGGAGATCTGCTTGCTCAAATTGGATAAACACTATTTACCTAAGATTTCTATAGTTCTACAGAGATATTACTTTGGAAAGTGCAAGCAGAATGAGGATGAAACTGTGGAAGAATTTGTGACGAATTTCCGAAAGTTGGCAGCTCAGTGCAATTTTGGTGGAACACTTGAAGAACGTATTCGTGATCAACTTATGCTTGAATGTAGGAGTGACAAGATTAGGGAAGCATTATGGTCAAAAAATGACCCTACTTTGGAGGAGGTATTGGCAATTACAAAACAGATTGAGCACTCAGAAATGTGCATGGATGATCTAAAGAAATCTAAGGAGAAGTTAACTTCTGTTCAATCTCTGACTTATATAACTAAAGAACTTAAGAAATCCAAGTTAAATTGTTTTAGATGTGGATCTGTTTCTCATTTGGCCAACAGTAAAGGATGTCCAGCTGTTGGTGTCATATGCAACAAATGCAAGAAGAAGAGACACTTTGCTAAGTATTTTAGGTCTGGGACTAAACTTAAAATGAAAGTTAATGAAGTTGAGTGTGATGATGATAACCATGACTTCATTTTACAGGTGGTCAACGATGTCAATTGTGTTTCTAAGGGGTCTTGTAATTTCTGGTAGTGGTGTGAAACCTAAGGATGATTTGGTTAGGAGTATTATTAATTTGTCTACACCTAAGAAGAGAGAAGATGTTCAAGTTTTTCTTGGGATGGCTGAGTATTATGCAAGATTTATTCCCAATTTTGCTAGGAGGTCTGACTCCATTAGAAGGTTACTTAGAAAAGGTGTGATGTTTGATTGGTCTGAAGACTGTCAAAATGAATTTATGGATCTTAAACAAGCCTTATCTTCTGCTCAATCTTTAAGTAGTTTTCTTCCGAGTTTGCCATGCTACATTATAACTGATGCTTCGGATAAAGGCTTAGGTAGTGTTCTTAAACAGATGGTTGATGGAAAAGAAAGTATAATTGCTTTTGCTTCACGTGGATTCACGTGGATCTCTAGGTTCTGTCCCGTCACGAGCCTCATACTACGCATGAAGACGTCGGAGTTCGCTAGGGATCTATATTGAATTGTGCAGGTCTCCAGTCTTATGTTAGAAGGCAGCATGATCCAGAGAGCCTGTCACTGACAGAAGTCCATTGCCTCTGGTGGTGAACAATATTTCATTTTCCCTCATAGGTTTTGCTGCGGTGAGCACAGCTGACTTATTTGGGATTCATGCATTATATACTTTCTTCTAGATACCTTTGGGCCAAACTAGTTGTTAATTAAAAAATAGTCCCATTGGAATATAAATATGATCCTCACTAACTGCCAGTGTAGAGATCTTGTAGCAGATGATAAAGAGCTACATTAATTTCGGTATTTTTTCATCGAGATTTTTAATGAAATTCAATGATTTAAAAAATATATATATACTTTCGTAGCAAAATGTGACTTGCTGGTATGTTGTACCTTTTTCTTCTTTTTACCTGAATATGCACTTCATGTAAAAAAAGCGCACAACATACTATTAGGAGACTTACTTGTTCGAGTGAAAAATTTCTCTCAGAGAGACCTTTTCTGAACGAACCAGCCTCACACTAGTACAACGCAAGACTTTTTAACACGAGTTGCACGTTCGGAGGTATAGATTCATGAGGGCCCAGGTGTTTGGAGTGTTACACCTCATTAACACATCCATTCTGCAGTAAACATTTGAGTACAGGTGTTTTTAGTCGGGTATGGTGCGGAGTCTTTCTATTTTCACCTCGGTTTTTTACATACACATACACAAAACACAGACACACGCACTCTGTCATCTCTTTTTTTGGAGATCTTAAAAATGGTGGTTATTTTTTCAAAATACTGTGCCCTGCCTCACCCTTTACCTCCCCTTCTGCACTGTTTATCTTATAATATATTTTAACATGATATGCCAGCATGGTTGTTGGAAGATATGAATCTCAACCCCTCCCCCCGCCCCCAAACCTTAACGACCAAGCTACGGCCGTGCTCAGGCTGAGATAAAGCATTTCCCGTAAAGTCAGGTATTGCATCATTTTGGGGAACTTCAAAAATTCCACGTAGCATCAAATTGCGGAATTTCACAAATTTCACTAGTTTAGTGACGATTTCCCCCAGGCCTGATGGTTCATTGCGCACAAGGATCTTGATACACTCACTGACATGAGCTGTTATCTGCTAGCCCAGATGCCCATCCAACATTGTTGCCTTTAACTACACGGTCATGGCACCTGAACGCCCTCCTTGTCCATTGTATATTAATCTCACCAGGCACAGTTATTAAGCTGTTTTACCCAATCACCCTGACTGGTAAACTCGTTTTTAATCTTAGAATGCGCTACTACACGATAAGCACCGCTCTCGGCGTAACTATAATATCTCGTGTGAGGTTGCTGTCCATTCAGCACTACATATCCCCCAATCGCAAATCTCTTTGCCTAAAAGCAAATGCCGCTCTTCCCTCACTTCACAGCTATTTTCGACTTGTTCCAGACCTGAAGGGTATTCCTTCCCAAGTCCGCGATAAAGGTCTATTTAGAGCAGCCACACTTCGTACAAAACTCTAATCAGGCACTCAGAGCTGTTCTACTTTTCACGTCGACTTTCCTGAGTGGCAGCTCTTCACTGCGAGGCTGGTTCCTTGCATTCAATCCACCTCTCTGTGCCAGAAGAGTGTCCGCACTGGGTGGGTTTGCTGGGAACAGTTTGCTTCAAGGCGCGAGTGCAGTGATGGCTGACTTCCAAAGAAGACCAAGCTTTTCCCTTCCTTAGCGCGGATCTAAACGAATTTAGATCTTTGGCAAACTACAATCACTGTTACCGCCTCCAACACCTTCCCCAAAAAGCCACACAGTGCAGATGACTTTCAGAAGCGACTACCCACTTGCACACCCGTGTGATTATCCAAAGTCCTACAAGGACATAAGAAAAGATGAAATGTGTTGCATAAAACATTTGACAAAGCAGAATTTCAAGTATTGTAATTTAACTGCTTCAAATTTCTAATACAGAATAGTGTCTCAAATTAAAGAGTAGCACATCCTCCCGATCCACACACTATTACACCGTGATATACCATACACAACCACGCAACTCCAAGGCACACAGCATCACACAATACCATGCAACTCAATACCACACTGTTAAATCTGACAGCCTTAGGGTGGTCATCCCCCAACTTTTGGCCTGCCTCCCTCCACTTTTCTAACACTGTTTTTGCTGGTTTTAGGACTCTGCGCACTTTACCACTGCTAATCAGTGCTGAAGTGCATATGCTCTCTCCCTTAAACATGGTAACATTGGTTCATACCAAATTGGCATATTTGATCTACTTGTAAGTCCCTAGTAAAGTGCACTACATGTGCCCAAGGCCTGTAGATTGAATGCTACTAGTGGGCCTGCAGCACTGGTTGTGCCTCCCACATAAGTAACCCCTTAACCATGTCTCAGGCCTGCCATTGAAACGCCTGTGCGTGCAGTTTCACTGCCACTTCAACTTGGCATTTAAAAGTACTTGCCTCCGCTTTTTCTACATATAGGTCACCACTAAGGTAGTAGGTAAACCACAGGGAAGGGTGCGATGTAGGTAAAAGGCAGAACATATACCAGTGTGTTTTATATGTCCTGATAGTGGAAAACTCCTAAATTTGTTTTCCACTACTGTGAGCCCTGCTCCTTTCAAAGGCTAACATTAAGGCTACCCTCATATACTGTTTGAGTGGTAGATTCTGAACAGAAAGGGGTAAACAGGTCATGCTTCATATGGCCAGAATGGGAATAGAAAATCCTGCTTATTGGTTAAGTTTGAGTTTATATTACTATTTTAAAAATGCCACTTTTAGAAAGTGTGCATTTCTCTGCACTTAAAATCCATCTGTTCCTTACAGTCTGTCTCCATTCCACCTCTGGGTTGGGCTGATTGACAGCTCCCTTGTTCATTTCACCCAGACAACCACAAACACAGGATACTCATTCACACCTGCCCTCATCTGTATAGTGAATGGGTCTTCCTGGGCTGGAAGGGTGCCAGGGCCTCAGACTTACATTTCAAAGGCTAGTGACCTGCCTTTACACATTGGACTGCCAAACCTCGTACTGGGACCCGGGCAGACAGAACTGTACTGAAAGGGGACTTTGTGCACTTCAAAACCACTTTTTGAAGTCTCCACCACTTCAAAGGCATTTTTGTGCATATAAACTGGGTCCCTGACCCCACCAGATCAGAAACTTCTGGATCAGATCCTACAACCTGTCAAGAGGAACTGCCTGGCTGCCCAAAGGACGCACCTGGACTGCTTTGCTGTGAAGGACTGCTGCCTTGCTGTTGCCCTGCTGCCTTGCTGGCCTCTGACTTTGTTGAGAAGTGCTCTCCAAGAGCTTGGATTGAGCTTGCCTCCTGTTTCTGAAGTCTCTGGGCCAAAAAGACTTCCTCTCTTCAAGGAAACTCCTTGTGTGGCGAAAACTGACACACAAACTGCCGGAAACGATGCACAGCCTGCCCAGCGGCAAAAAAAATTGCCACATCGCCGAACCAGATCGATGCAGCGCCTGCATTGCGAACGGAACTTTGACAAACAGTCATACTGAATCGATGCACAGCTGAGCCGGAATGACAGAGCTCGACTTCCTGAGTGGAGAATCGACGCAGTGCCTGCTGTGCAATAGAAACTCCGAAGCATCACCAACCAGATTGACGCAGCGCCTGTGACTTCATCCCGCACACCCAGGATTTCCACGTATTGTCCCTGGTTGTGAAAAGGTCCCACATCGCAGTGAGGATCCAAGACTGCACTCCGGAAAACGACGCACAGCTCTTGTAGCGTGGAAGAAACAATGCATTGTCTGTGCTGCGTCGGGGAATCCGATGCACACCTTTCTTTTTCCACGCATCTCCTCCTCTGCAATCTCTGCGCATGTAATTTTGACGCAAACCAAGTACTTTGTGCGCACAAGAGACAATTGTTGATTTTTAAAGACTTAAGACTCTTCTTAACATTGTAAAAGTTATATGTGAACTTGTGCTTATCGAATCTTGATCGTTTTGACCTTAATTTAATCAGATCAATATATTATATTTTTCTTAACCTGTGTGGTGTATTGTGTGGTGTTTCCACTGTGTTATTGCATGGTTTATTGTACAAATACTTTACACATTGCCTTCTAAGTTAAGCCTGACTGCTCAGTGCCAAGCTACCAGAGGGAAGGCACAGGATAATTTGGATTGTGTGTGACTTACCCTGACTAGGATTGTAGTCCCTACTTGGACATGGGTGTATACCTCTGCCAACTAGAGACCCCATTTCTAACATTGGTGACCGGCAGTGAGGATAGGACTTATGTTTGTGCAGTAACATACAATAGCTATGTGTAAACTACCTGCCCACCATGAAAGGTCAATCTGATTTTTCTCTTTCTGTTGAAATTTCTTTCTGTTTGATATTTTAATCTCATCCTCAAACAACATGTCTCTGGCTGGGTCTCAAGGAGCTGGAGAGTTTGACCTAGCCAAGCTGGAGACATAGACTGTCAGCCAGCTGAAAGGGTTCTGCAAGGGGATGGAAGCACCTACCGGGGTGCCTCCAGGAAGGAGTACCAAAAGGCGCTGAAGGTCTGGGCAGAAGCCCGTTCACAAGAGAATGTTGAGGTGGAGGGGTCAGAGGATGGCTCCCCAGAGGATTCTCCAATAGCAGTGGGAGGGTGACACCCTAGATTTGTGCCCGCTGCTCTGCTAAACCAGGGAGCAGTGTTGCCAGACACGGCCTGACTGCAGAGGAAGGAATGAGGAGAGAGAATTCCAATTGCAATTGGCCAGATTAAACATGGAGGCAGAGGAGAGGAAATCTGAAAGAGAAGCTGTAGAAAAGTGCAACTGTTAGCATGGTTACCCCTCACTTTGTGCCTAGTGTTGATGCCAACTGCTGCAGCATCAGTGTTCTTTCTGGAAAACTGTACCTTTGTTTCCACAATTGGCACAATCCTGGCACACAGTTAAGTCCCTTGTAAAAGGTACCCAGAGTACCAAGGGCCCTGTGGCCAGGGAAGGTCTCTAAGGGCTGCAGCATGTATTATGCACCCTAGGGGACCCATCACCAAGCACATATAGCTTGTGTGTGCTGATGAGGAGAAAAAGACAAAGTTGACAAACCACTGCCTGTGGCATATGTAAGTCACCTCTGTATCAGGCCTTACAGTCCTAAGGCAGGGTGCACTATACCACAGGCGGGCATAGCTGCATGAGCAATATGCCCCTACAGTGTCTAAGTCTATTCTTAGACATTGTAAGTGCAGTGTAGCCATAGTGAGTATATAGTCTGGGAGTTTGTCATTATGAACTCCACAGCTCCATGATGGCTTCATTGAATACTGGGAAGTTTGGTATCAAACTTCTCAGCACAATAAACCCACACTGATGCCAGTGTGTGATTTATTGAGATGCCCCCTTTATGTTAGCCAAACTGCTAGTATAGGATTGATCGGTATGTGTCAGCCTGCCACTTTCAGACAAGTTTCTGACCACATGGGGTGAGGGCCTTTGTGTACTCTGTGGTCAGAAACAAAGCCTGTCCTGGGTGGAGGTGTTTCACACCTCCCCCTACAGGAACTGTAACACCTGGCGGTGAGCCTCAAAGGCTCAAGCCTCGGATTACAGTGCCCCAAGGCACTCCAGCTAGTGGTGATGCCCGCCCCTAACAAAGTCTCACTTTTGGCGGCAAGACTGGTGGGAAAATGAGGGAAAACAGGGAGGAGTGACCACTTCAGCCAGCACCACCTCCATGGTGTCCAGAGCTGGGGTGACCCCCATTCCTACAGAATCTCCATCTTGGTTTGGTGGACAGGGACAAATAGGATTAGGTTTGAGCCTACCTCCCTAAAGGGAGTGGGCAGAAGGAAGGTGTAGCTACCCTCAGGGAAAGTAGCCATTGGCTACTGCCCTCTGACCCCTAAAATACACCTAAATCTAGGATTTAAGGGCCTCCCTGAACACAGATTCCTGATTACCTGACAAGAAGAAGAGGGACTGCTTGGTTGAAACCCCATTAGAACAGAAGGAAGACAACAACTGCTTTGGCCCCAGCCCTATTGGCCTGTCTCCTACTTCAAAGAACCTGCAAAAGTCCAGCAACGCGTTCAGCGGGACAAGCGTCCTCTGCCCAACTCCAAAGGACTGACCTGCACCCAAAAGGACCAAGAACTCCAGAGGACAGCGGCTCTGTCTAAGAAAAACCATCAACTAAGGACTCCCACCTCACTCCGGCTGCGTGAGTTCAAACCCCTGTGCACTCGACTCCCACGGCCCGTGTCCAGGAGGTCCACCTTGAAAGAGAGGGTCCTTAAGCGATTGTGAGCAAGTACCCACCCTGGGTCGACCTCTCCACCCCTCCATGATGACGCCTGAAGAAAGAATCCCGAGGACTCCCCTGACCGCAGAGCTCTGGATGAAGATATCCAACGCATAATGACACACTGCACCGGCAGCCCCCAGGCCCTGGAGAAACCGATACCCGGAGCATCTACATTTAGTAGGCGGCCCGCCTCCCTGACCGACTGGTGGTGTGCTCAAGATATCCTCCTGGACCTCGCCTGCAGCCTCTAAGGGCCCCCGGGGTCTCCCATAGACCAGCATTGGAAACCCGACGTCTTGTTTGCACCCTGCACTCGGCCACCCCTGTGCCCCTTCGGGTGTATGTTTGTTGACTACATTTGGGCCCTCCAGTGCTCCTCTAATCCCCCCTAGTCTGCCCTCTGAGTCACAGGTATACCTGCAGGCAGACCTGATTCCGAGTACCCCCATCTCCATAGGAGCCACGTTAAATTTTCTCATCTTTGACCTCTATACCCGGCCGGCCCGTGTTGCTGGGTGTTTGGGGTTAACTTGAACCCCAACCGGTGGATTTCCTAAAACCCAGTTGAAAGTGTTGCACTTATCTGCAAAATTATCTAACATTTGTTCACCCCATGAACTGTTTCTGAAATTTGTCCTGTGTCCATTTAAAAAACAGATTACTGCCAATAATTCAAAAACTGTATTACTTAACAATTTCAAACAAAGTACTGTCGATACTTGTGTAAAATACGGATCTATTGAAGTACTTAACTGCAAATTGAATCTTGTGGTTCTAAAAATAAATTAAGAAAATATATTTTTACTATATAAAAAACCATTGGTCTGGAGTTAAGTCATTGAGTGTGTGCTTCTTCTATTATCTGTGTATGTGTACAACAAATGCTTTGCACTACCCTCCGATAAGCCTCACTGCTCGACCACACCACCACAAAAGAGAGCATTAGTATTAACTATTTAGCCTCTGTTAAGCTTCTGGGGAACCCCTGGACTCTGTCTCACTTTGGTATATTATATACAGAGCCAGCTTCCTACATTGGTGGATCAGCAGTGGGGTATTTGACTTCTCATTTGCTGGACTACTCAGCCAATACCTGATCACATAACTTAATTCCAAAACTGCCTTTTGAAAACTGATTTTTGAATTTGACTGTTTTTCTAAATTTGTAAAAGTCCTGCTAGGGCCTTTGTTAAATCCCTTTAGCACCTCTTTTTTAGACTTAAAAGTTATTTTTAAGTTATGATTTAGTTACTAGAAGTAGTTTCTAGTTTCTAAAGTAATCCCAACTTTATGTAACATAATGATCGGCTCAGAGGAAATTGTGGTGGAACTCAACCTCACCTCTAACCTACATCTAGGGATGGCAGAGTTAAGGTCCCTCTGTAAGCTGAAAAAGATTAAAACAGGTTCCAACCCTATCAAGGTAAAGCTCCAGGAGCTCTTAGCAGAGTACACAAGGGACCACACTGCTGAGAAGGAAGAACTCCACTCAGACAGGGAAGATGTTAGAGATGAGGAGGACAACCTCCCCCTCCTCACCTAATTAGGGAAACAAGGATCCCAAGATCCCTGTCTCCAAGGACAGAACTCATAGGATCTGGAGCTTCCACAGGGGAGTCCATCTCCTCTAGGAACACTGAGGGCAGCGTCAATGAAGAGGACATTTTTTTAGCAAGGATGGCCAAAAGGTTAGCTTTGGAGCAACAACGTCTAGCACCCATTAATGGTGGCAGCAATATAAATAGGGTCAGAGAGAATACTGACATCCTACAAATCTGCAAAGGGATTGTCTCAAAATATGAGGAAGGTGATGATGTCACCAAATGGTTCACAGCTTTTGAGAGGGCTTGCGTAACCAGAAAGTTTAACAGATCTCACTGGGGAGCTCTGCTTTGGGAACTGGTCACTGGTAAGTGGTAAGGGATAGACTCTTCACACCATCTGTTAAAGATGCAGAATCGTTTGACCACATGAAGGTTACCCTGATTGAGGGCTTTGGATTCTCCACTGAGGAGTATAGGATTAGGTTCAGGGGGGCTCACAAAACCTCGAGCCAGACCTGGGTTGATTTTGATGACTACTCATTGAAAACACTAGATGGTTGGATATCTGGCAGTGGAGTGCAAGACTATAATGGGCTTTATAATTTGCTTATGAAGGAACACCTGTTAAGTAACTGCTTCAATGACAAGTTGTATCAACATCTGGTAGACCTAGGTCCCATTTCTCCCCAAGAATTGGGAAAGAAGGCAGACCATTGGGTCAAGACTAGGGTGACCAAGACTTCCACAAGGGGCGACCAAAAGAAAGGGGCTACCAAGCCTCCCCAGGGGAAGGATGGTGAGACCCCTAAGGACAAAAACAAAGAGTCTTCTCAAGGGCCCCAAAACCTGCTCAGGAGTGTGGGCCCAATCTTCTTCACAGTTCACAAATGGTAAAAACTTTGATCCCAAGAAGGCCTGGTGTCACAACTGTAAACCACATGGACACCAAACTGGAGACATGGCCTGTCCCAAGAAAAATCCACTAGCACTACTTCAGTTAGTACTGGAATAGTCAGTCTCCATGTGGGATCAACAGTGTGCCCAGAGAAAACCAGGGTCCACAATGAAGCTACTCTAGTCTCTGAGGGTGGAGTGGGTATAGCACACTGGCTGCCTGGCCGCCAAATATGCAAAAATACAGGCAGCAGCTCCAATTAATGGGACAAAAGTAGAAGCCCTGAGGGATACAGGTGCCAGTGTCACCATGGTGACAGAGAACGTGGTTTCCCCAGGACAGTATTTGGCTGGACAGACATATCCAGTTACCAATGCTGACAATGTAACTAAAGTCCATCCCATGGCTATGGTGACTTTAGAATGGGGAGGGGTTACTGGCCTGAAACAGATAGTGGTCTCTTCTGCAATCCTAGTGGTATGTGTGCTAGGGAATGATCAGCAGTCCTCAGCAAAGGCTGAGGTAGAGACCAAAACCTATGCAGCCATGCTGGGAATCCCTGAACTGATGTGTGTGAAAACCAGAGCACTGAGCAGAGCACATGGTGAAAAAAAGTGTTGGAACCTGGAATAATGGCCCAACCTTCTAAGAGAAAAGGAAAGCGGACTGGGGGACCAGCCTCTGATCAGCAAAAGAAACAAGGCCTCTCTTCCCAGGAAGATGTCTTATTCCCCTGAGGGAACTGAGTCTATGGAGCTGGAGCCTTATCAGGTAGAGCTCATGGTCCCAGGGGGACCCTGAAGGGAACAGCTGTGCCAGGGACAAAATACTTGTCTCACTCTTGAGGGCCTGAGACAGCAAGCTGTTAAACAAGAGAAGGGAGATGTCCGTTGCTCCCACAGTGTCTATTGGGAAGATGGACTCCTTTACACTGAGGCTAGAGATCCCAAACCTAGTGCCACTAGGAGAGTGTTAGTGCCTCTGGAGTTTAGTGAGTTTATCTTCACTTTAGCTCATGACATCCCCTTAGCTGGGCATTTGGGACAGACCAAAACACGGAACAGACTTGTCAACCACTTTTATTGGCCCAATATGTCCCAGAAAGTGAAGGAGTTTTGTAGTTCCTGTGTCACCTGTCAAGCCAGTAGCAAGATAGGTGGTCATCCAAAGGCCCCCCTCATTCCACTTCCTGTGGTGGGGGTTCCCTTTGAGAGGGTTGGTGTGGACATTTTGGGTCCACGTGAACCCCCCACAACCTCAGGGAACCAGTACATATTGGTAGTAATAGATCATGCTACCAGAAACCCTGAATCAATTCCCCTTAGGTCATCTACTGCCCCTGCAGTAGCCAAGGTCCTGATTGGTATTTTTACCAGAGTGGGTTTTCCTAAGGAGGTAGTTTCTGACAGAGGTACAAACTTCATGTCAGCTTACCTGAAACACATGTGGAATGAGTGTGGGGTGACTTACAAATTCACCACACAATACCATCCACAAACCATTGGACTTGTTAAGAGATTAAACAAGACATTGAAGGGCATGATCATGGGGCTCACTGAAAAACTCAAAAAGAGATGGGATGTCCTCCTGTAATGCCTGCTTTTCGCCTACAGAGAGGTGCCACAGAAGGGAGTAGGGTTTTCCACCTTTGATCTTCTGTTTGGCCATCCTGTAAGGGGACCACTGGCACTTGTTAAAGAAGGCTGGGAGAAACCTCTCCATTAGCCTAAACAAGATGTGGTTAACTAGGTGCTTGGCGTCCGTTCTAGGATGGCTGAGTACATGGAAAAGACATCCAAAAACCTTGAGGCCAGCCAATAACTCCAGACGTTATGGTATGACCAAAAGGCTCCAACGGTTCAATTCCAGCCAGGGAAGAACATCTGGGTTCTGGAGCCTGTGGCTCATACGGTACTTCAGGACACATGGAGTGGCCCTTACCTAAGTCTGGAAAATAAGAGTTAGGTCACTTACCTAATGGACCTGGGCACTAGCAGGACACCCAAGAGGGTGATCCATGTTAACTGCCTGAAGTTCTATAATGACAGGGCAGACATAACCATTCTGATGGTTACTGAAGAGGATCAGGAAGCAGAAAGTGAACCTCTCCCTGACCTCCTGTCAACAGACACTAAGGATGGATCAGTAGATGGAGTTGTCAATTCAGACACCGTCAATGCCCAACAGCAATATGACTGCAGACAAGTCCTACAGGAGTATGCTGAGCTCTTCTCTTTGACCCCTGGTCAGACACACCTGTGTACCCATGATGTGGACACAGGATACAGTTTACCCATCAAAAACAAAACATATAGACAGTCTGACCATGTCAAAGAGAGCATCACAGTGGAAGTCCACAAGATGCTGGAGTTAGGGGTAATAGAGCACTCTGACAGTCCCTGGGCTAGCCCAGTGGTCTTGGTCCCCAAACCTCACACCAAAGATGGCTAGAGAGAAATTAAGTTCTGTGTGGACTACAGAGGGTTCAACTCTGTCACTAAGACAGATTCTCACCCCATACCCAAAGCAGATGAACTGATAGACACATTGGGTGCAGCCACATTTCTAAGTACCTTTGACTTAACTGCATGGTACCGGCAAATTAGGATGGCACCTGAAGCCAAAGAAAATACAGCATTTTCTACTCCTGATGGGCATTATCAGTTTACTGTTATGCTCTTTGGCTTAAAGAATGCCCCTGCCACTTTCCAAAGGTTGGTGAATAAAGTCCTTGCTGGCTTGGAGTCCTTTAGTGCAGCACATCTAGATGGTATTGCTGTCTTTAGCTCCAGCTGGCAGGATCACCTGGTCCACATGGAAAGGTTTTGCAGGCCTTGCAATCAGCATGCCTCTCTATTAAAGCATCTGAGTGCCAAATAGGGCAGGGCACAGTTGTATACATGGGCCACCTTGTAGGTGGAGGCCAAGTGCAACCTTTACAACCCTAGATCCAGACAATTCTGGTCTAGGAAGCTCCAAAAACCCAGACTGAAGTCAGGGCATTCCTTGGCTTGACTGGGTACCACAGGAGGTTTGTGGAGGGGTATGGATCCACTGTGACACCCCTCATTGAACTGACCTCAAATAAGATGCCAAAAAAGGTAAAGTGGACTCTTGACTTTCAAAAGGCCTTTGGCACTGTGAAAGAAGCACTGTGCTCACCACCAGTTCTTAAAGCTCCAGAATATTCTAGGCAGTTCATGGTGCAGACAGATGCCTCTGAACATTGGATAAGAGCAGTCCTGTCCCAAACCAGCTGTTGCTTCCATTAGCAGGAGGTTACTTCCCAGGGAGCAGCGTTGGAATGCCATTGCAAAAGAAGCCTTTGCTGTGGTATGGAACCTGAAAAAGCTGAGACCATAGTTGTTTGGTACTCACTTTCTTGTTCAAACTGACCACATACCTCTCAGATGCCTGATGCAAATGAAAAGAGAGAATCCTAAACTTTTGAGGTTGTCCATATCCCTACAGGGAATGGACTTTGTAGTGGCACAACTGACCTGGGGCTGCCCATGCCAATGCAGAGTTCCAGGTTCTTCCACTTAGACAATGAAGACTCTCTTGGGAAAGGTTAGTCCCATCCTCTTTCGTTTGCGGGGGTTGTGTAGGAAAGTGGCACTGTTGGCATGGTTACCCCCCACTTTGTGCCTAGTTCTGATGCCAACTTTGATTAAAGGTGGGCTGGGACCCTGCTAACCAGGCCTCAGCACCAGTGTTCTTTCTCAAAACTGTACGTTTGTTTCCACAATTGGCACAATACTGGCACATAGTTAAGTCCCTTGTAAAAGGTACCCATGGTACCAATGGTCCTGTGTCCAGTGAAGGTCTCTAAGGGCTACAGCATGTATTATGCCACCCATCACCAAGCAGCTTGTGTGTGCTGATGAGGAGAAAAAGACAAAGTCGACATGGAACCCCTCTCAGTGTTTAAGTCTATTCTTAGACATTGTAAGTGCAGTGTAGTCATAGTGAGTATATGGTCTGGGTGTTTGTCATTACGAACTCCACAGCTCCATGATGGTTTCACTGAATACTGGGAAGTTTGGCATTGAACGTCTCAGCACAATAAATCCACACTGATGCCAGTGTGGGATTTATTGAAAAATCACACAAAGGGCATTTTAGAGATGTCCCCTGTATGTTAGCCAAACTACTAGTGTTGGACTGACTGATCTGTGCCAGCCTGCCACTTTCAGACAAGTTTCTGACCACATGGGGTGAGTGCCTTCATACACTCTGTGGTCAGAAACAAAGCCTTTCCTGGGTGGAGGTGCTTCCCACCTACCCCCTACAGGAACTGTAACACCTGACGGTGAGCCTCGAAGGCTCAAGTCTCGGTTTACAGTGTCCCAGGACACTCCAGCTAGTGGAGATGACCGCCCCCAGACAAACCCCCACCTTTGGTGGCAAGTCTGCACGAGAATTAGGGAAAACAGTGACCACCTCAGCCAGGACCACCCCTAAGGTGGCCAGAGCTGAGGTGACCCCTTCCCTGCAGAATCCTCCATCTTGGTTTGGAGGACAGGGACCAATAAGATTAGGTTTGTGCCCCCCTCCCCAAAGGGAGTGGGCACAGGGAGGGTGTAGCCACCCTCAGGGACAGTTGCCATTGGCTACTGCCCTCTGACCCCTAAAACGCCCCTAAATATAGGATTTAAGTGCCTCCCTGAACCCAGCTCATCAGATTGCTGGTGACCTGACAAGAAGAAGAAGTACTGCTTAGCTGAAACCTCCAGCAGAGAAGGAAGACAACAACTGCTTTGGCCCCAGCTCTACTGGCCTGTCTCTTGCTTCAAAGAACCTGAAAAAGACCTGCGATGCGTCCAGCGGGACCAGCGACCTCTGCCCTGCTCATGAGGACTGCCCTGCACCCAAAAGGACCAAGAACTCCAGAGGACAGCAGTTCTGTCTAAGAAAAACCAACAACCAAGAACTCCCACCTCACTCCGGATGCGTGAGTCCTGACCCCTGTGCACCAGACGCCTACAGCCTGTGTCCAGGTGGTTGACCCTTCAAGAAAAGGTCCCAAGGCGATTGAGAGCAAGTGCCCACCCTGGGTCGACCTCTCCACCCCTCCATGACGATGCCTGAAGATGGAATCCCAAGGAGCCCTCCTGCCACGAAGCTCTGGATGAAGATATCTTACACCTAAAGACACACTGCACTCGCAGCCCCTAAGCCTTGGAGAAACCAACACCCGGGGAATCTACGTTCAGTAGGTGGCCCTCCTCCCTGTCCAACCAGTGCTGTGCCCGAGACACCCCCGGACCTCAGTTGCAACCTCTGAGTGACCCCCGGGGTCTCCCCATAGACCAGCATGGGAAATCCGACATCCTGTTTGCATCCTGCACCGGGCCACCCCAGTGCCACTATGGGTGTGTGTTTGGTGCCTGTTTATGGCCCCTCCAGCGCTCCTCTAATCCCCCCTAGTTGACCCTACGAGTCACAGATACTTATCTGCAGGCAGACTTGATTCCGAGTACCCCCTGTCTCCATAGAAGCCTACGTTAAATTTGCTCATCTTTGACCTCTGCACCCAGCTGGGCCTGTGTTGCTGGTGGTAGCTGTTTGTGGTTAACTTGAACCCCAACCAGTGGACTCCCTAAAACCCAGAGACAAACTGTAGGTGTGGTACTTACCTGTAAAATGATCTAACATTTCTTCCCACCAGGAATTGTTTCTGAAAATTTCAGTGTGTCCATTTTGAAAAGAGATTATTGCCAATAATTCAAAAACTGTATAACTTATCAATTTCAAACAAAGTGCTGTTGATACATGTGTGAAATATGGACCTATAGAAGTACTTACCTGCACCTTGAATCTTATGGCTCTAAAAATAAATTAAGAAAATATATTTTTGCTATATACAAACCATTGGTTTGGAGTTGTCATTGAGTGTGTGCTTCTTCGATTGTCTATTTGTATACAATAAATGCTTTGCACTATCCCCGATAAGCCTAACTGCTCAACCACACTACCGCAAAAGAGAGGATTAGTATTATCTACTTTAGCCTCTGTTAAGCCTCTGGGAAACCCCTGGACTCGGTGCACACTATGGGGGTCATTCCGAGTTTGGCGGGCGGCAGTTGCCGCCCGCCAAGCGGGAACCGCCAATTGGCCACTCTGCGGTCAGAAGACCGCGGGGGCCATTCTGACTTTCCCGCTGGGCCGGCGGGCGCCCGCCAAGGGAGCGCCCACCGGCCCAGCGGGAAAGGGCCTGCAACACTGAAGCCGGCTCCGAATGGAGCCGGCGGTGTTGCAGGTGTGCGAAGGGTGCAGTTGCACCCGTCGCGCTTTTCACTGTCTGCTAGGCAGACAGTGAAAAGCATACTGGGGCCCTGTTAGGGCATGGGCAGTGTAGAGGCCCCCAGGGACCCCAGGACACCCGTTCCATCCATCCTGTTTCTGGCGGTGAAAACCGCCAGAAACAGGCTGGCGGGAAGGGGGTCGGAATCCCCATGGCGGCGCTGCTTGCAGCGCCGCCATGGAGGATTCGCCCAGCCGGGGCTAATCCGGCGGGAAACCGCCGGACCTGGTTTTCCGACCGCGGCTTTACAGCCGCGGTAGGAATGGGCAATGAAGCACCGCCAGCCTGTTGGCGGTGCTTCAGTCGTTCGTGGCCCTGGCGGTCGGAGCCCGCCAGGGTCAGAATGACCCCCAATATCTAATATTGATATAGTATATACAGAGCCAGCTTCCTACAGAAGCTAAACAGGCTGAGGCTGACAGGGCCTTGGCTGAAAAGAAAATACTTCTGGCTCATGAACTAGATCTGAAGAGCGGAGACCAACAGTGATGATGGCAGCATATACACAGGACCTGCTGGAGAGAAAAAGGTTTGTATGCCCAAATATGGGGTGCCAAGTTATGTGGTGGGAGATGGCATTGACAAATCGTTTGATGCCTATGAAGTTGGACCTCTGGGGTTCATGAAGATCAATTGGGGGCGGGTTTGTGGAAACACGTTCCAATAATTGGGAGGGACAAACTCCTCACATTCAAATCAGAGGGCTGTAACACATATCCACTCATGAAAGCCATTTTAATTGCCAAGTTTGGCCTGACCCCTGAGAAATACCGTCAGAGGTTCAGGGACAGCACCAAGCTCTCCACACAAACTTGGGTAGACTTTTGGGATTTTTCTAGCAAGACACTAAGGGGTTCATTCCTACCCTGGCATGGGCACTGCAGGGGCCCCCTAACAGGGCCCCACATTGATTTCCAATGTCTGCATAGCAGACACTGGAAATCGCGACGGGTGCAACTGCACCCGTCGCACAAAAGCAACTCCGCCGGCTCCATTCGGAGCCGGCTTCATCGTTGCTGTGGCTTTCCCGCTGGGCGGGCGGCCTTTTGGCGGAAAGCCAGAATGACCGCCGCGGTCTTTTGACCGCAGTAAGGTCTTCTGGCGGTTAGCCAAACTAGGAATCAGCCCCTAAATGGATGAGCGCGGGGCAGTAAACTAAATGATTATGTGGGGTTGCATAATTTGATCATGAGAGAGCATATGCTCAGTGTTTGCTTTGCAGAGTAGCACCAGCACTTGATTGAAAGTAAGCTGACTGATCCTAGGTAGCTTGCTAAGGAGACGGACCACTGGGCTAGCACCAGAGTGTCCAAAAAGGTATCTGTGGGGTCACCACAAAGGTGGTCAGTGTTCCCCCCAGAAGAAAGAGGGGGAAGAAAAATGTAAAAATAAGGAGCTCTCAAAAGGTCCCCAAAATAATTCCCAGGGAGGTGGTGGTAACAAGTCCCAACCTGATTCTAAGAAGAAACCAGGGTTCTTTGACACGAAGAAAGAGAGGTTTGTACCCCAATGCATCGAGTGCAAAAATTGTGGTCACTTCAAGGGTGACTCCAGTGTCCAAATAGGGCACAGCCAACCACTGGAGGGCAGACACCTGGGTTGGCTAGTGTAGCGCTTGAGGAGAAAGTAATCCCAGATAGTTTGGGGGAGCATATTGAGGTAACCCTAATGTCCCTGGGAGATGAGGAAATTGTGCCAAAAGCCCACATGCCTGCAAATACTTCCAAGTATAGGCAGTGGGCCACCATTAGTGGGCAAAGGGTGGAGGCTCTGCGTGACACAGGAGCCACTATGACTTCTGTCAGCTGGTGTCAGCAGAGCAAGTCATCCCAAATACATTCCACTGGTTCATAGTCGCTGACAATTGAGAAAGCCCCCTACTGGTTGCTCTGGTTCCCTTTGAGCGGGGGTGGGGTCTCTGGTACTCTGAAAGTAACTGTGAGTCCTGCCATGCCTGTAGATTGGCTGTTAGGCAACCACCTTGAAGATACTGCCTGGAAGAAGGTAGAGCTTAGGTCCCACCTGGAGATGTTAGGTTTGCCTGAGTGGATCTGCATGACCACAAGATCCATGGCTGCCCAGGAAGGGAGTCAAGGGCATCTGGAGCCTGGAACAATGGACCACACAGCTGCCAAAGAGAGGGAAAGGGGTGCAGGAAACCTGTTCCAGAAGTTCCCATGGTGGTTGACGGGGTCGCTGAGGAGAAGGTCCCTGTGCCAACTGGGGAGGACATTGCTGCCCTGGGTAACCTGCCTGAGCTTGCTGGCTGGCAAGTTGAGGGTGGGCCAACCAGGGAGGAATTCTACAAGGAGCAGAAGGAGTGTCCCACTCTTAAGGGTCTGAGGGAACAGGCCACAGCCCAAGCAGCATGTGAAGCCTCTGGCAATCACCATATCTATTGGGAGAATGATCTCCCCTACAGTTAGCCTAAGGTACCAGAGGCTTTGGCAGCATGCGTGCTGGTAGTCCCCCAGTGCTACTGGGCCGTCCTACTGGGTCTGGCTCATGACATCGCCCTGAAGGGACATTTGGGGCAAGACAAGGCCTCCGTCAGGCTTGTCACCCACTTTTATTGGTCCCGACTGCGAGTGGCCACAGATGCTTTCTGTAGGCCCTGCCGAACCTGCCAGGCTAGTGGCAAGACAGGGAAAAGGTTCAAGGCCCCCCCGGTCCCACTCCCTATCATTGGCACCCCCTCTGAAAGGGTGGGCATCGACGTCATTGGTCCCTTGGACCCCAAAACAACCCTAGGCATCAGGTTTATCCTGGTTTTGGTGGACCATGCTACCCGGTACACACAGGCAATCAGTGACTGCACTGGTGGTGACCACAGCTCTAATGGGGATATTTACCTGTGTGGGATTCCCCAAGAAGATTGTGTCTGACAGAGGCACAAACTTCATGTCTGCGTACATGAAGTCCATGTGGGAGGCGTAGGGGGTGACCTACCAATTTACCACCCCTTTTCCATCCTCAATCCAATGGTCTTGTTGAAAGGGTCAACAAGACCCCGAAGGGCTTGATCACAGGCCTCCCTGAGGCCATGAAGCATAAGTGGGACATCCTCTTGCCATGCCTTCTCTTTGCTTTTAGAGAGGTGCCCCTTTGAACATCTCTATGGCTACCCTGTCAGGGAGCTCCTAAGCATTGTGAAAGAGGGGTGGGAGAAAGCTCCCAGGATGTGCTCAGTTACATGCTGGCCCTCTGCAACCAAATGCAAAGCTTCTGGAAGAAAGCCAATAGCAACCTTGAGGGCAGTCAATATGTGATGAAACAATGGTATGACCAGAAGGCCACCCTGGTAGAGTTTCAACCTGGAGACAAAGTTTGGGTAATGGAGCCAGTAGAGCCTAGAGCTCTTCAGGACGGCTGGATTGGTCCATTTGAGATCAACGAGCAGAAGGGGGAGGCCACTTAGCTAGTGGACCTCAAGTCCACTAGAAACCCACTAAGGGTGCTCCATCAGAACAGACAGAAGCCTCATTTTGAGAGGTCTGAGGTCAGCATGCTTCTGGTGACAGATGAAGGTATGGAAGAGGAGAGTGAACCTCTCCCCGACCTCCTCTCTGCCAAGGACTGTGATGGATCAGTGGAAGGTGTCAATCTCTCTGATGTCCTGACCCTAGATCAGAGAGGGGACTACTACCAGTTATTGGAACTGTTCTCTTCCTTGTTCTCCCTCACCCCTGGGCTCACACACTTGTGTGTCCACGACATTGACACAGGAGACAGTCCCCTATGTAAAGAACAAAATTTACAGAGTGTCAGACAAGGTGAGGGCTAGCATCAAGGAGGAAGTCGCCAAGATGCTGGCTCTTGGAGTGATTGAGAAGTACAGCAGTCCCTGGTCCAGCCCAGTGGTGTTGGTTCCCAAGGCTGCCGCTCCCGGTGCCAAGCCAGAGCTTAGGTTCTGTGTGGACCACTGGGGTCTCAACTCTGTCACAAAGACAGACTCTCACCCCATCCTCCGAGCTGATGAGCTTGTAGACAGGTTAGGCGCTGCCGAGTTCCTCACTACCTTTGATCTCACGTCAGGATACTGGCAGATCGCCTTGACTGAAGGGGGCTAAAGAGAGATCTGCTTTTACTACTCCTGAGGTTCACTAGCAGTTCAGAGTAATACCCTTTGGACTGAAAAATGCCCCCGCTACCTTCCAATGGTTGGTTAACTGGGTTCCAATGGGCAAGGATGCATTCTGCACAGCCTATCTAGATGACATTGCCTCCTACAGTTCCAGCTGGGAGGAACACCTGCTCCACCTCAAGGAGGTGCTTCAGGCCCTGCAACAGGTAGGTCTGACAATCAAGGCCAGTAAGTGCCATATTGGGCATGGTTCTGTGGTGTACTTGGGACACCTAGTAGGTGGTAGCAAGGTGCAGCCTCTACAGGCCAAGATTGAGACAATCAAGGCCTGGCAACCACCTAGAACCCAGGCAGAGGTGAGAGCCTTCTTGGGTCTCATTGGGTATATCACCGCAGATTTGTAACAGGTTATGGCACTATAGTGGCCCCATTTACAGAACTCACATTCAAAAAGGAACCTAGAGTGGTGAATTGGACAGAGGCTTGTCAGAAAGCCTTTGACTACCTGAAGGAAGCCATGAGAACAGCACCCATGCTCAAGGCCCCTGACTACTCCAAATAATTAATTGTGCAGACAGATGCTCCAGAGCATGGCATAAGGGCAGTTCTAGCACAGCTGAGTGAGGAGGGCCTAGACCAACAGGTAGTCTTTATTAGCAGAAGACTATTACCATGGGAACAGATGTGGAGTGCTATTGAAAGAGAAGCATTTGATGTGGTCTGGGCAATGAAGAAGCTGAGACCATACCTGTTTGGGACTCACTTTCGGGTTCAGACAGACCACAGGACCCTAAGATGGCTCATGCAGATGAGGGGTGAAAATCATAAACTCTTGAGGTGGTCCATTTCCCTGCAGGGGATGGACTTTACGGTGGAGAATCGCCCGGGGACTGACTATGCCAATGTTGATGGTCTCTCCAGATACTTCTGCCTTAGCGATTACAGTTTCCAAGTGGTAGGGTAGCTCTCCCCACTTTCAGCTGGGGGGACATATGTTAGACCTGACAGTCTTTGGGTGGTCATCCCCCCAACTTTTGCCTGCCTCCCTCCACTTTTCTGACACAGTTTTTGTTGGTTTTAGTACTCTGTTCACTGTACCACTGCTAATTGGTGCCAAAGTGCATATGCTCTCTCCCTTAAACATGGTAACATTGGTTCATACCCAAATGTCATTTTTTATCTACTTGTAAGTCCCTAGTAAAGTGCACTACATGTGCCCAGGTCCTATAGATTGGAGGCTACTAGTGGGCCTGCAGCACTGGTTGTGCCACACACATAAGTAGTCCCTTAACCATGTCTCAGGCCTGCCATTGCAAGGCCAGTGTATGCAGTTTCACTGCCATTTTGACTTGCCATTTAAAAGTACTTGTCAAGCCTTAAATTCCAATTTTTCTACATATAAGTCATTCCTAAGGTAGGCCCTAGGTAACCCAAAGGGCAGGGTGCGATGTATGTAAAAGGCAGAACATATACCTGTGTGTTTTATATGTTCTGGTAGTGGAAAACTCCTAAATTCATTTTCCACTACTGGGAGGCCTGCTTCTTTCATAGGCTAACATTAGGGCTACCCTCATATATTGTTTGAGTGGTAGATTCTGATCAGAAAGGGGCAAACGGGTCATGCTTAGTATGGCCAGAATGGTAATAGAAAATTCTGGTGCTGCCTATTGGTGAAGTTGGATTTTATATCACTATTTTAGAAATACCACTTTTAAAAAGTGAGTATTTCTCTGCACTTAAAATTCATCTGTACCCTACAGCCTGTCTCCAAACCACGTCTGGGTTGGGCTGGTTGACAGCTCCATTGAGCATTTACCCAGACAACCACAAAAACAGGATGCTCAGTAACACCTGCACTCACCTAAATACTGAATGGATCCTCCTGATCTGGAAGGGTAGAGGGGCCTGACACTTACATTTCAAAGGCTAGTGGCCTGCCCTCAAACAATGGACTGCAAAACCCCCTACTGGGACCCTGGCAGTCAGTCCTGTTCTGAAAGGGGACCTTGTGCACTTCAAAACCACTCTTTGAAGTGTACCCCACTTCAGAGGCATTTTTGGGTATATAAACTGGGTCCCTGGCCCCACCAGATCAGACACTTCTTGACCAGATCCTACAACCTGTCAAGAGGAGCTGTCTGGCTGCCCAAAGGACTTACCTGGACTGCTTTGCAGTGAAGGACTGCTGCCTTGTTGTTGCCCTGTGATGTAGGAAGAATAGGAACACATCACATACATCACATACATACAAACATAAGTTCCCAAATCCCAATACAAACATTTTAGGTTAGGGATAGTTGTATACTAATGTAAGTAGTGAAAGGCTTAACACATGACATGCTAAAAAAAGACAGACTGTGGGTTCAATAGAAAAGGCAGGTCATATTTATGACAAACAAACACTTATTACTTAGGAAACTTATACACATGCTGCATTGTTAAGTTAGCTGTGCTGAAACACACAAGAGGTCCAAGCCACATTAGAATGAGAGTTTTTCTTTAAAGCTGCACCAACTGACGCTTTCAAAATGTTGACTGAGCACGAACAGGGTTGATCAAAAGGGTTTATCCTGCTTTATCACAAGGGTCCTAAAAAACACAAGTCATTCACATCTTGGTGAGGGGAACTGTGTAAGGGTAAGATAAGCATTGGTACAAGGCAGGGCTACCGTGAGCATCATGTAACATATAATCACTTTGTTGTGCAGAAAAGATAGAGATGCAGAATGACGTCAATGTTACTTACCCACCCATGAGGTGACCAGTAATCATGCATGTGCTCTTGTCAAGAGGTACCTCTCCCCTATTATCTTATCTGTACTGCTTGTTCTTGCTTACTTCAATGATGAACTTGTAACCATATTTTTTGTGTGGTTTTTACAGTATAAATACCACTGCTTGTGAGCTAGAACTTTGAACTTCAGTCATGGCCTCTATGTTGAGACTGCCTGTTGTTCCCAGCTGGAAATTGATTAAACCTATATAATTGTGTCAAATTGATCTGTCTTATTTTATTAACAGATTTCCCTCTAACACCTGCTGTCTTGCTGGTCTCTGACTTTGCTGAGAAGTGCTCTCCAAGAGCTTGGATTGAGCTTGCCTCCTGTTTCTGAAGTCTCAGGGCCAAAAAGACTTCCTCTCTTCAAGGAAACTCCTTGTGTGGTGAAAATCGGAGCGCAGACTGCCGGAAAGGATACACAGTCTGCCTAGTGATGTCTGTGTGTGCAGTTTTAACTGCCAGATCGCAAACCTTACCTTTTACTACAGGTAAGTAACCCCAGGGTAGACCCAAGGTAGCCTATGGGCAGGATGCAGTGTATTTAAAAGGCAGGACATGCACCAGTGTGTTTTACATGTCCTGATAGTGAAATACTGCTATTTTAGTTTTTCACTATTGCAAGGCCTACCTATCCCATAGAGCAACATGGGGTTTCTTTGAAATATATGTTAAGTGTAGTTTTCTATTGAGAGCCGATAGAGATTTGGAATTTGGGATCTGTGAACTCACATTCAAAAAAATATATTTTGGTGAAGTTGGTTTTTAAATTGTACGTTTTGAAACAGCACTTTTAGAAAGTGGGCATTTTCTTGCTTAACCATTCTGTGCCTCTGCCTGGCTATAGAATACAAGTCTGGGTCAGGATGACAGTTGGGCTATTTGTGAATTCAATCTAGACAGTTACACACAGGGAGTTGAGGTCTTCCTGGGCTAGAGTGGTGGGAGAAGCTAATGCTTGCACCTGGATAGGGCTGTGCCTGTCCTTACACAAAGCAGTCGCCGACCACCTGGAGTATATCTGGGACCAGGGCAGGAAATGCAGGGTCCTGTACACTGCAAAATACTTTCTTTGTAGTTTGTCTACTTCAAAGGCAGAAAGGCCTATAAGCATTGGACCTCTGAGACCACAACTTCAGAATCCTTCTGGACTGAGGACATTCTGTCAAGAAGAAGAGCTAGATGCTATAGGATGGACTGCCATTCAGTCTGTTGCTTTGCTGTGCTGGCCTGCTGCTTGCTGCTTCTTTCCTGGGATTTAAAGGACTGGACTTTGCTTTCTACATCCTTCTTCCAAAGGTTGTCCAAGGGCTTGGACTGAGCTTGCCTCCTGTTAGAAGTCTCAGGGACATAGAAGACTTCATCTGCCAGCACCTGGGCTCTCTTGCTGAGAGTCCTGACTCATCAAGTGGTGCCAAATCCAGTTCCTGGGCCCTTGGGAGTGGGTACTGGTGTAACCAAGAAAAAATCAAGTACATAGACTCCAGAGCAACTTCAGAACCGGCGCCGCTGTCTGACTCCATGCTGATGCTTGCACCTGAGCTGTGGTCCCCGGTAGGTGCAACGACTAACCCTGCAGGCTTGATGCCACTGCAGTGCCTCCAAAGTCTTGCCACAGCGTGAGTCCAAAGTGCAGTGTCACCGACGTCCGTGACACCTGACTCCGCCGCAAAACCTGTGGCCCCATTGTGTTATTGTGACACAGTGAAGTCGATGCCTCACGTCTTGACCTGCTGGATTACGATCGAAACGAACCGACACCTCTCCGCCCACGCCACATCACCTCCCCTACAACCATAAGTAACAGACACCTCACCTACCTTGCGTTGCAGTAATGAATCAATGCCTCACCTCCTCGGAAGCAGTAAGGCACCAATGCTGCACCGGTTCCAGCGACGCCTCACCTTCCCAACTCCGTGCAAAGTCTTTGTTTCCTATTTTTCCAAAGGTACTGTACCTGGGATCCGTGTGACTCTGTGACCTGCCCACACTCCCTTGCGAGTGGCATCGGACTGTTGTAAACGACTCTGCCGATGATGTTGTGATAGCCCTAGTTGAAGCTATTGGGTTTCTAAGCATTTTACTTAGATTTAATCTTCAAAAAAATCTATCTTTACTTGTGTATGTTGGATTTGTGTTGTTTTGGTCTTGTTTTATTCAAATAAATATGGAGTATTTTTCTAAACTGATGTGGAGTACGTTTGTGGTGTTTCCACTGTGTTACGGTGTATGTAAAAATACTTTACTCATTGCCTTTGACATAAGTCTGACTGCTCATGTCAGGCTACCAAGGAGGTGAGCAGGGGTTATCATAGTTGTGTGACTCCCTTACCCTGACTAGAGTGAGGGTCCCTACTTGGACAGGGTAAAAACCGCTGCCAACTAGAGGCCCCATTTCTAACAGTCACCACATAAAACTATAAAGCAAGCCTATTAGTTATGTCAAGAGGATCCTTGCATTTATATAACAGTAAACAAATGTTAAGAATTTACCATTAAAACCAATGAAATAAATATTCATGTGTTAATTCAGTCATCATTAAAATTATCATAGCAATGTCCATCAATAACCACTGTCAATAAAGTGTTCTTAATAAAGTATTTTGAATAACATTCACAAATATGTGTTGGAGTGTTACTTTTATCTCTTAAACCACATAATGTGGCCATAAGGCACACCTCTAGGGGCCCTGCACTGCTCGGCTGAAGAGCACCAAGCCCCAGCTCTGAAGCACATGAAGCTATCACAAACCTCCCTCAGGTGATGCATTCCACAACTCAAAAAACGAAGGGTTATTTGTTTAAGTTAGTCAACAGAGGATCCTTTATTCCTGCAGCCCCCTCCCCACCCAAACAAATCCATGGTATCATTGGAGGTGTTCCCGCACCTTTGTGGGGGACTACAAGAGGGGAAAATATATACATGTTGGCTCATGGAGGCCATCATGGGCAAGGGAGTAGCTAGAAAATTAAAATACCCCCCCCACTTTGAACCAAATCTCTTATTACACTAACAAGAGAATCAATTAGTGGCAACTCTCACCAGAAGAACTTGTTGGCCTCTTCCATCCAAGCATCAGTCCACTCATATTTTCACCCTCCATCAATCTGCCGAAAAAAACCCTTCTACCTTTACATTCTGTCATTCACTCAGTCTTTCATCCAACATTCAGTCTGTCACAATTTCAGCCATCCGTCTGCCCATCCATATCCAAAGCTATCCATCTATCTCCAAACCTATCCATGAAACTGACCCATTCTTTTAGCCATTAAAACATTCTTTCACTTATCCACCCCCTTCATCCATCCATCCAACCATCCGTCCATTAACCCTTTCACTTATCCATCCACCATTTCACTCATCCAACCATTCTTTCCCTCCATTCTACCATACATCCTCCCTTTCATTCATCCATCCATCAACCCTTTCACTCAGCCAACCATCCTTTCACTCCTCCTCCCACCCGCCCTTCGATCGATCCATCCATCCATCCACCCATCCATCCATCCATCCACTCTTTCACTCATCCACCCACCCATCTTTATACTCACTCATCCATCCATCCACCCTTTCACTCTTTGATCTGTCCAGCCATTTACCAAGCCATCCATCTACCCTCCCTTTCACTCATGCACCCTTACATCCCTCCTTTCTCTCATCCATCCATCCTTTCACTCATTCATTCATGTACCCTTTCACTCAATCCATCCATCTATCCATCCTTTCACTCACCTTCCCACTTTTCTGCATTAATTATGAGCCTTTGTCTGGTGAGGTGCATTCAGAAGAGACCTATCAAAAACCCCATGCCTGCTGTTGGTAATAAAGCAGGTGGTTGGCGACACCCCTGATTATGGGACACTCCAGCCCAAGAAGGGTGAATACTTCAACAGCGGTCTCTCCTGCTTTGATTCTTTAAGCAGCTTTGTGCTGCAACAGCTTTTCTTTCTCTGGGAACCCCATTTCCACTTGGGACATGTTATGTTCCACAGGTTAGTACTGCATAAGTTATCAAGGAACCAGGCACGGTTGTGTTGAGATATCCAGTTTAATCAACAAGCTCCTCACACATCGCCTCACCAACTCCAAATCAACAGTCCTTCACCAACATTCTAAGGCAAGCTCCAGGGCATTCCAATGCCCAACATTCTTAGGAGCTGTTGGACTATACCACTAATGCTTTAAGTTAGTATTTATATGTTAAATGTATATTATACTCTGAATTAGATGTTTCAACAATTTACCTAAATTAATATCTATAAAACAGGTTAGTATAAATAAATAACGAGTATACACATACATTGTTTGGTTACAACATATCTCCCTTCCTTACTGTTCAAAAACAAAGTCTTTGTGCCAGGTCGGGCGCTTAGTGGTCCTGGCGTGTCTGGTTTGATAATAGCGCTCCGACATATTTCCCATTTCCTTATCAGGAACCTGACCGGGCACCCCAGTAGATTCCTTGCTGCATGAAATTCTGTCCATACTCCACACCCTACCATCTTCTAGCGTTACAACATTCTTTTGCACCTTGATAATTCTTTGTGGTTCAGAAAACCTGCTGCCCTCTTTCTTTATGGATTCCGGAAGCTTAACTTTAACCCATTGTCCCACCCTCCATGGTCTCCTTCGGGTGCGAAAACGATCATCATACCACTTCCTGTACTTCTCTTGATGATGCCTGACTTTAGCTGCAACCTCCTCTCGCTGCCCCTTACACGGTTCCCCTTCCTTCAGCCAATTAGGAGTAAGTTTGGTACCCGGGTGCCTTCCTTTCAGTGAAAAAAATTGTGATATTCCCATAACCAAATTTGGTGTGGTGTGATATGACCACAACATTTGCTTGAGAGCTGTTTCACATGGTACATGACTTGTTGACGCCCATTGCAAACACTCCTTAATCATCCTGTTGGCTCTCTCAACTAGGCCATTCGCACGGGGGTTGTATAATGCTGTTCTAAAATGGTGTACACCGTACTTCGTCAAAAACTCTCTTATGGCTTCTGACGTGAACTGCACACCATTATCGGTGACCAGGGTGCTGGGTATTCCTTCCCTCAAGAATGCTTCCGATAGGAAATCTATTGCATCCTTGGTTGTCACCTGATTCACTATCTTGAACATCATCCAGTGAGAGTGGTAGTCCACTAGCACAAATATGAACCTGCCTTTGACACCTAATTGTGATATGGGTCCTAAAATGTCCAATCCCAGTTTGTCCCACGGTTTAAGTGGTACAGAAATAGGTGACAACGGTGCCCTCCTCGTAACGTTTGTCTTGTCACTCTGGGCACAAGTGATACAATCCTTTACTGCGTCCTCCACCAGCCTATCCATGGTGGGGAACCAATATGATGCACGAAGTCTATTCTTGGTAATGTTCCTCCCCAGATGCCCTTCATGGGCTAGACCCACTAATTTGTTCCACAACTCACTTGGAGGTACTACTCTCTCACCTCTCATTACCATGTCCTCAAATATGTGGAGTTCTGACCTCACTTCCCAATATCCTTTGAGCTCTTCTTCCAGATATCTAACTTTCTCTGGCCACCCTTTGACTATTTTTTCTCGGAGCATTTCTAGTACACGATCATTTGAGTTTTTCTCTATCCATTCGTTTCTGGTAAGGCCAGCCAATTCAATGTGTAGTACAGGTTCAAGATCGTCACTCCCTTCCTCCCTTCCAACTCCTCTCGGTGATCTGGATAGGAAGTCAGCCACAACGTTATTTTTTCCAGGAACATACTCCACCCCAAAATTATATCCCTCCAATCCTAAAATCCACTTTGCAATGCGTGAGGTGGTATGCTATCTTCCCTTGGTAGTGAATACACTAGTGAGGGGTTTGTGGTTGGTTCTAATGTAGAAGGGTAAACCCCATAGGAAAAAACTAAAATGAGTGATAGCCCAATAACATGCCAAGGTTTCTCTCTCTATGGTTGAATAGTTCACCTCTGCACTGTCAGAGACCTGGATGCAAATGCTATGATTCTTTCCTGTCCCTCTACCACTTGGGAAAGGGTTGCTCCAAGACCCTTTCCACTGGCATCAGTAGTGACCCATGTTTTTCTTTTGAAATCGAATTTTCCTAGGTTGGGAGATTTCACAATGGCCCCCTTCACCTCATTGAAAGCTTCCTGACATTCCCTATTCCACTCAAATGGGACATTTTTTTTAACAAAGCTCTCATGGAAGCCGTTCGCTCGGAAAAATTATGTACAAACTTGGCCATGTACTCAGCTAAACCTAGGAAAGACTTTAGTTCCTGCTTGTTGGTAGGTGCAGGTGCCTCTTTCACAGCAACCACTAAATCCAACTTAGGTTCCGGCCCATCCTTTGTGATTTTATGGCCCAAATAATCAACTGACTCCACTCCAATTTGGCATTTATCTCTACGGATAGTCATGCCAGCACGTTCCAGCGCCATAAACACCTTCTGCAAAGTAACATTATGCTCGCTCTCCGTAACACCATAAACGAGAATATCGTCCTGGAAGCACATTACTTGGTTTATTCCCTGCAGTATGCTCTGCATGATATGCTGAAAGACAGCCGCCGCCGAGGCTAAGCCAAAAGGCATTCTGCAGAACCTGAATGCTCCATACGGGGTGATAAAAGAGGTAAGGGAACGAGAGGAAGGATGAAGTTCCACCTGGTGATATGCCGAGGACAGATCTATTACGCTGAAGAATTTGGCTGGACCCATGGTGCTCAACATCTCATTAATCCTGGGTAGGGGGAACCTGTCCACCCATATGTTGGCATTGGGGTCCCTTAGGTCAACGCATAAACGGATTCCTCTTCCACCCGACTTACTCGTGACTACAATGGGGGCCAACCATACTGAACTTTCAATAGGTTCTATAACTCCTAACTCCACAAGTTTGTTCAGTTCTTGCTTAAGAGACTCCTGCATTAGGTAGGGGATCGGTCTGGCCTTATGGACTTTTGGAATAGCATTCTCCTTCACCTTTATCTTGTGTTGATAGTCCCTGAGCAACCCCAATCTGTCTCCAAACAAATTTGAAAATTCCTCACAAACACTCATGCCACATTTGGATTCACTTACTTGTAGTACTGGTTCGTCATTGTTGGGGTCAAGTCTGATTCCTAAATCCCTTTGGTGTTTCCACCCTAAAAGGTTGGAACCTTTGTCTGTGAAGTACACTTTCCCTTCAGTATGTCGTCCCTTAAAGGTTATTTGGAGACATAACATACCCCTCAGAGGTATAGGGTCATTGTTGTACCCTCCAGGAGAAATGTCTGCCGGTTGTAGTTTATACCCCTTATCCTTAAAATTCTTTTCAAATACGCTATAATCCATAAATGTAAATGGAGAACAGGAGTCTGCAAATACTCTCACACATATTCCATCCAGTTCAATAACACAAGTAGGGTATAAAGTACCTCCTTTACCACTCTCACTCAAATTTTTCAGTTGCAACACAAATTTGTTCTTTACATCTTGGGTCTCTTCAATAATATGTACGTTCTTCTTCTCAATACTCTCACCCCTATCATTCTTACATACTCTCGCATAATGTCCTCTCGCTCCACACTTCCGACATACACAGTTGCGAGCCGGACACATAGGATTGTTGGCCAAGTGTCTGCTGTTCCCACACCTAAAACATTTACTTTTAATCCCCTCCATGTTACTCTGGGCATTTTTCTTGAGGGACACTTCGTGAATTTTGCAATCTTCTTCTAGGTTAGGTGCACTATTCTCTCGTTTGGGATAAGCTTTAACCTCTTTGACATCTTCTTCCCCCGGGGAATGTTTAATTAGTTTCATGCACTCCATCGTATGTTCTATTCCTTTTGCTATATCCACAGCCTCCTTCAAGGTAGGATTGTGAACTAATAACTTCTCCTGAATTTTCATATTATTGGTACATCTTACTAACTGGTCACGTATTAAGGAATCCTCAAGGTTACCAAACTCACATGTGTTGGCCATTCCCCTCAAACACGCAATGTAACTGGCTATTTTTTTATCCTTACCTTGTGTTCTACTAAAACATTTATGTCTCTCGAGGACTACATTGACTTTGTGGCCAAAATGAATTTCTAATTTTCTGACCGTTCTCTCATAATCATTTAGGCCATCCCCTTCACCTTCCACTACATCATCAGGGTCTGTTAAACTTTCATACACTTTTCGTCCATGTACCCCTACATTATGTAGAAGAATATGCTGCTTTCTTAACGCCGAGAATTTTTCCCCACCAATTGCAATTAAGTAGGATTCAAACAATTTCTCCCACTCTTTCCAGGGTAGGACTGGTTCACCAATTTCGTTCAAAAATGGTGGAGGCTGTGACATGCCAGTTGATGCCATTTTGTAAGCTGTCACTGAGTTTCAAGATAAGTCTGAAATTTAAAAATATTTGAATACCTCTACACTAAACTGAATAGTGTCTACTGTTGTTATTCTTCTTTTTTTTTTTTTTCTTTCAGAATTCTTGTCTCATATAATGCTAATAGTCAATAGTCAACATATAGGAAAAGGAACATTCCTGAAGAAACTCCTTCTCACTTGCAGCAACAAAAAATACCTGTAGATTCTCACAAAATCCTTCCCAGCACGTCAGAGAAACGTGTACTCGTACTCACACAATGCTAGTACAGCCGCGTGGTATGATTTCTACGACGTGTTGTGTGCCCTGGGTCTCTAAACGCTCCACGTTACCCCTGGTTACCAGCTCCTTCCTGGTAACGCTACGCCGGAATGTACGATGCCAGGAATGCAGGTCTCCGCCTTCCACACGCCGATGCCAGTTACACTGAGAGGCGGCGCCGGGCTCCACCTTCCCGCGTCACACTGTTTAATGCAGGGCTCCGCCTTCCCCACGCCGATGCCGGTTACACTGAGAGGCGGCGCCGGGCTCCACCTTCCCGCGTCACACTGTTTACATCGAGGAGCGACGCCCATATGCCAGGGGTCGCACCTCCTTCACTCAACGCCACGCCGATGCGCGACGCCGCAAAGTGAGACGGGTCCGCCCACCCGACAAGGCTTCTCTTCGCTGCACCTCTGGGACTAGAGTCGCCGCACTTCCCTTAGCGCCGGGACGTACCTTCAGTACAAAAACACTCATGAACATGAAGTGCCTCCTTCAGGACGGAAAACGGTTACTGCACCGCCAGCCTTCAACACGGTGAGCTTGGAAAAACGAGCATTCAACACCTCACTGGAGTTCCTGGGGATCCCACAGAGACGATGAAAGTACTCAGGGGTGAGGAGTCTCACTGCCCCCTGCACAGGGATCCCATCCTCGTCGCCAACATAGATGTTATGTTCCACAGGTTAGTACTGCATAAGTAATCAAGGAACCAGGCACAGTTGTGTTGAGATATCCAGTTTAATCAACAAGCTCCTCGCACATCGCCTCACCAACTCCAAATCAACAGTCCTTCACCAACATTCTAAGGCAAGCTCCAGGGCATTCCAATGCCCAACATTCTTAGGAGCTGTTGGACCATACCACTAATGCTTTAAGTTAGTATTTATATGTGAAATGTATATTATACACTGAATTAGATGTTTCAACAATTTACCTAAATTAATATCTATAAAACAGGTTAGTATAAATAAATAACAAGTATACACATACATTGTATGGTTACAACAGGACACCGAGTACTGACTGGGGCTCATCGTGGTGCTGTGGGGGACCCCAAAGTCCATGACACTTCACTACCTCAGTTCATTCAGCTATTGTACTGTGCAGGAGGTGGCACTTCTATCCAGACATTTCAGTGGGCGCAAACTCCTTGTGGCTCCCGTGGTCGGGTGGTAGTATGCACATTTCCTTGCCCAAGGTTAGCACCTACAGGGAATTAAGCGGCTGGAGCCATCCGCCCACCCCTTACATGGGTTACAGGGTGGGAAATGCGTCCAGCAGAAAGACTTCTCTCTCCTGTCTTGGGGGATGGAGGCACCGGCTCAGGGACATGTGAGCATCTGGGAAGGGGGACATTTATACCCCTCACCCTATAATCAGCAAAGATGTGCCAATACCCTCATCATTCTGACATAATCCACCTGGGCAACACACGTTTTCTCTGTAAAGAGCTCATCTGAGGGACTTTGCTCCACCCCTAGCTGGCATTACTGCCAGCTACCTTCCTCCCAAAATGTCAAAGGTGATGTCCTCCTGTATTGGCTCCGGAAATCGGGGGTTCTCTCTTTGGCCAGTGGCCCATGGCTGTCCGACCTAGGAGCAGTGTGACAAGCTAAACATCATATGCAAAATCTACTACCCTTCTCATGAACTGAGTCAAGCACTGTTAAGTGCTACCTTTGTGTAGCGAGGCCTTTGTTACCCCTGCAGGAGAACAGAGTAATTAACTTGGCGGTATAGGGGTACAAAAAGCCTGGAATCTAATTATAATCTGAGCAAGAGAAACAAGACAATTTGTGACTCATAAGATACACACATGTGTTATTGGGACCCCCATATTGAAACCTGGCGTGCATATTTTACCCAGTTTGACATCTTGCTGTACTGTGGTGGCCTAAATGGAGGAATTATGCACTTTTAGGCAAATTTATGTAACTAATATAGTGAAGCAGCACAGATTTTCCAGTAAACCTACTGAACAGTCTGTGAAAGCCCACTAATATTACAAGGCCTACCCCAGGTCAGCATCTATCCTGGCAGAATCCCTTCTACACCAGGTTACGTGTGCCCAAGGACTGGACTGCAATTGGTGACAGTCTCCCATGTACGGCCTACACACTTGTGCACACACACTTGCACATGTTTACACGTAATTAGCCCAGTATTCCTTGCCCTAACTGTGCCACTGCAGTCATCTCTTAAACGGCAGACACTGGCTATAAACATTCTCAGTCTAACTACCAATAACAGGAAATTACAGTTAGTAAGACTCAGGTAGTAATACTTCCCACAGTAAATGTCCAAAAATCTGATAATCATAAGCAAAAAATTCAGATGGACTAAGTGGGCGGAACACATTTTGCTACACAAAGCCAAACTCCTAGAAGTGAGGCTTATTACCTTTGCCAATGCTTGTTCTCCTCGGGCAATTAAACATTTGGTGTAATTTGTGCCCTCTGTAGACTAGCTCATGCATATAATGTCTTGTGAGAATTATAAATCTAATGTGTTGCACATCCAAGAAATATTTTCTAATTAAATCAGTTCCCTGTCGGTATCTTCCAAGCCTTTGTAAGTGAAGTATACCCTCATACAGAATGTTCACGCACAAAAAATGTGGCGAAAGGCATTTCAAGTATTGTGTTTATTTTCCACAAAAAATAAGCGCATTTACTGATAAAATATTCACTCACTTCTAATTCATATCCAGATCTGTTGCCGACTGGACTTAATTTGCTTTGCACAACTCTTCTAAGTTAATTAACAATATTCATCCTTCAATACTCTGTCCCCTATGCACGCTAGTAGAAGCCACACAGGGTAAAAACTTCACTAGGGTCAACTTTGCTTAATCATATATTCTTACATTATGTTGGCTTAGATTTACAAACTCTGCCTAAGATTTGTGTTACTTTTTTTAAAGAAAACCTGGCACAAAGTGTAGTATGCAAATCGGTATTTGCATTGGATTGTAACTGAAAGTATTGCTAAACTGTACAGGTTGCTTTCTCGAATCAATCTTTCTTTACATCAAAGGACATTCAATGGGTGGTGCATGGAGGTTCCCATGCAATCACCTATGGATTCTGATGTAAATCCCAACCTACAAAGAATTGTAGACATTGATATGCATCAAATCCAACACCTCCTTGATTTATGGAGCACTTTTGTCTGCCATTTGCCAACTCAGATACCCATGTAGCATAGCGCAATGGTTTTGTGTTGTGGTAAAAATATTTTTTGTACATGGAGGGATTGTTTCCAGCAAACAAAATAATGCTTTGGGATGTTTCCCTCTTCCTATGTGTGCTGTAGAATGCAGCACACATGCAAAAAGGGAAAAACAAAGAGAACCAAAACAGTTGTCCTCATTACACTTGCATCATGACACTCATGACACTTCTCCCCTATGTAGGCATGACTCCTGTCTCTTATAAGACAGGGGTCATGTGGTATGGTAGGTTTTGCGTCAAGAAATGACGCTAGGCAGGTTAGAGTCATTTTTATAGACTCTAACCAGCCTAACAACATTTTTGGGGTGCAAAAATCTCTTCTCCCATACCACCATCCCCACCCGGCTAACATGAGTTTTTTTTACGCTAGATCACCCTGTGAGCCGGATTGATCCATTCCATAAATATGGCATCTGGTTGGAGTCCTTGAAGGGCGCAAACCGGCACTATACTTTTTGACGCAAAACTGCGTTAGTGCAGTTTTGTGTAGAAAAGTATAAACATGGGCCTTAGGGGCATATTTATGAAAAGTTTTAGTGCACCTCTTAGTGCCCCCCTAACACCACCATGTGCACGCCGATTTCATTATACGGCACACCATGGCGGTAGTTATGGAACTATTTTTTACGCTAATTCATCGCTTTGCAGGATAAGCGTCAAAAAGTTTGACGCTAATCCTGCAAAGCACCCAGAGGTCCACTGTAACCAATGGGAGCCTCTTTTTAACGCCTGCTCCGAGCAGGCATTAAAAGTGCTGAAAAAAATGATGCAAAGAAATCTCTGAGATTTCTTTGCAACGTTTTTTCAGCCCCCCTAACGGGGGACACCGCTTTTGCATACATTATGCGTGGTGCAGGTATAATGTGGCGCAACGGGTTACAAAGTGGCGCAATTCATGCATTATGCCACTTTGTAAATATTGTGCAGCTTTTTGGCCATTTACCGCCACAGTAGCATAAAAAGAAATTATGCTAATGTGCCGTTAGAATGCCACTAGACTCTCTTAAATCTAGGTCTTAGGCTCAAGTATATAGGGGTGTCACACTGGCCTATAATTTGCTGTATTTTAATTAAACCTTCTATACTGGCTAAATGGCAACATATTTCACCTTTAAAACACAACCTAAAAAATCGTAAAGAAATAATAAATGCATAGTTTTCTCTCTTGCAAAAAGAGATCAGACATCTTTAGCTCTGGGAAATGGAAATTACTCATTGCATGTTTTGATTTAGCAAATATCTTCAAAGGTTTGTTGAGTGAAAATGGGAAAGCATGTTTTAATGCAGCATACAAAATATGCATCATGCATGATCCGATAGCACGGATAGCATTCTGAAGCACTTTAGCCTGTGATACAAAAATCCCAAACCAATTTGAAAAGTAGAGGAAATTAGAATATATAAA